>NW_027415144.1:0-68221 GCF_964106895.1 Numenius arquata
GGTTCCGTAGGGGCCGCTGGTGTTCCCTAGGGGCCTGTAGAGTCTCGTACGGTTCCGTAGGGGCCTGTGGTGTTCCCTAGGGGCCTGTAGAGTCTCATACAGTTCCGTAGGGTCCTGTAGGTTTCCATAAGCGCCCGCAGAGGTCTGAAGGGGCCCGTACTGTTCCGTAAGGATCCACAGGGCTCCGTAGAGCTTCGTAGGTTCCCTAGAGGCCTGTAGAGTACCGCAGGAGCCAGTAGTGTTCTGTAGGGGCCCATAGGGTTCCTTCCGTAGAGGGCTGCCGTAGATTCCGTAGGGACCTGTAGGGTTGTGTAAGTGCCCGCAGAAGTCTGTAGGAGTCTGTGGGATTCTGTAAGGTTCCTGGAGGGTTCTGCGGGTTCCGTAGGGGACCCGTAGAGTTCCGTAGTGGCTGGTAAAGTTCCGTAGGGTCCTGTGGGTTCTGTATGGACCTGTAGGGTTCCGTAGGGGCCTGCAGGGTTCCGTAAATGCCCGCAGGTGTCTGTAGGGTTCCGTAGGGGTCTGTAGGGTTCCGTAGGTACCTGCAGTGTTCTGTAGGAGCCCATAGGGTTTTAGTGAGGTTCCGTTGTGTTGCTAAGGGTCTTGTAGAGTGCTGTCGGGTCCTGGAGTATTCTGTAGGGTTCCAGAGGGGCTGGTAGGGTTCCGTCGAAATCTGAAGGGTTCCTTAGGGGCCCGTAGAGTCCTGTAGATTTCCGTAGGGGCCTGTAGGGTTGTGTAAGTGCCCGCAGGGGTTGGTAGGAGCTTGTAGGGTGCCATATGTTTCCGGAGGGTTGTGTAGGGTTCCGTAGGGGCCTGTGGTGTTCCCTAGGGGCCTGTAGAGTCTCGTACAGTTCCGTAGGGTCCTGTAGGTTTCCATAAGCGCCCGCAGAGGTCTGAAGGGGCCCGTACTGTTCCGTAAGGATCCATAGGGTTCCGTAGAGCTTCGTAGGTTCCCTAGAGGCCTCTGGAGTACCGCAGGAGCCAGGAGTGTTCCGTAGGGTCCTCTAGGGTTGAGTAAGTGCCCGCAGGAGTCTGTAGGAATCCGTGGGATTCTGTAAGGTTCTGGAGGGTTCTGCAGGGTTCCCTAGGGGCCCGTAGAGTTCCGTAGTGGCTGGTAAAGTTCTGTAGGGCCCTGTGGGGTTCTGTATGGACCTGTAGGGTTCCGTAGGGGCCTGCAGGGTTCCGTAAGTGCCCGCAGGTGTCTGTAGGGTTCCGTAGGGGTCTGTAGGGTTCCGTAGGCACCTGCAGTGTTCTGTAGGAGCCCATAGGGTTTTAGTGAGGTTCCGTTGTGTTGCTAAGGGTCTTGTAGAGTGCTGTCGGGTCCTGGAGTATTCTGTAGGGTTCCAGAGGGGCTGGTAGTGTTCCGTCAAAATCTGAAGGGTTCCTTTGGGGCCCGTAGAGTCCCGTAGATTTCCGTAGGGGCCTGTAGGGTTATGTAAGTGCCCGCAGGGGTTGGTAGGAGCTTGTAGGGTGCCATATGTTTCCGGAGGGTTGTGTAGGGTTCCGTAGGGGCCTGTGGTGTTCCCTAGGGGCCTGTAGAGTCTCGTACAGTTCCGTAGGGTCCTGTAGGTTTCCATAAGCACCCGCAGAGCTCTGAAGGGGCCCGTACTGTTCCGTAAGGATCCATAGGGTTCCGTAGAGCTTCGTAGGTTCCCTAGAGGCCTCTGGAGTACCGCAGGAGCCAGTGGTGTTCTGTAGGGCCCCGTAGGGTTCCTTCCATAGGAGCTGGCAGTGTTCCGTAGGGTCCTCTAGGGTTGAGTAAGTGCCCGCAGGAGTCTGTAGGAATCCGTGGGATTCTGTAAGGTTCTGGAGGGTTCTGCAGGGTTCCGTAGGGGCCCGTAGAGTTCCGTAGTGGCTGGTAAAGTTCCCTAGGGCCCTGTACCGTTCCGTAACTGCCTGCAAGGGTCTTTAGGCTTCCGTAGGGGCTGGTAGGGTTCCATAAAGTTTCCGTGGGTTCCTGCAGAGTTCTGCAAGTGCCCGCAAGGGCCTGTAGGGGCCCACAGTGTTTCTGCCAGGTTCCGTAGAGTTCCGTAGGGGCCATATTTTTCTGTAGTGGCTGGTAGTATTCTGTAGGGGTCTGTAGGGTTCCGTAGGCGCCTGCAGTGTTCTGTAGGAGCCCATAGGGTTTTAGTGAGGTTCCGTTGTGTTGCTAAGGGTCTTGTAGAGTGCTGTCGGGTCCTGGAGTATTCTGTAGGGTTCCAGAGGGCCTCGTAGGGTTCCATCGAAATCTATAGGGTTCCCTAGGGGCCCATAGAGTCCCGTAGATTTCCGTAGGGACCTGTAGGGTTGTGTAAGTGCCCGCAGAAGTCTGTAGGAGTCTGTGGGATTCTGTAAGGTTCCGGAGGGTTCTGCGGGGTTCCGTAGGGACCCGTAGAGTTCCGTAGTGGCTGGTAAAGTTCCGTAGGGCCTTGTGGGGTTCTGTATGGACCTGTAGGGTTCCGTAGGGGCCTGCAGGGTTCCGTAAGTGCCCGCAGGTGTCTGTAGGTGTCTGTACGGGTCTGTAGGGTTCCGTAGGCACCTGCAATATTCTGTAGGAGCCCATAGGGTTTTAGTGAGGTTCCGTTGTGTTGCTAAGGGTCTTGTAGAGTGCTGTCGGGTCCTGGAGTATTCTGTAGGGTTCCAGAGGGCCTCGTAGGGTTCCATCGAAATCTATAGGGTTCCCTAGGGGCCCATAGAGTCCCGTAGATTTCCGTAGGGACCTGTAGGGTTGTGTAAGTGCCCGCAGAAGTCTGTAGGAGTCTGTGGGATTCTGTAAGGTTCCGGAGGGTTCTGCGGGGTTCCGTAGGGACCCGTAGAGTTCCGTAGTGGCTGGTAAAGTTCCGTAGGGCCCTGTGGGGTTCTGTATGGACCTGTAGGGTTCCGTAGGGGCCTGCAGGGTTCCGTAAATGCCCGCAGGTGTCTGTAGGGTTCCGTAGGGGTCTGTAGGGTTCCGTAGGTACCTGCAGTGTTCTGTAGGAGCCCATAGGGTTTTAGTGAGGTTCCGTTGTGTTGCTAAGGGTCTTGTAGAGTGCTGTCGGGTCCTGGAGTATTCTGTAGGGTTCCAGAGGGGCTGGTAGTGTTCCGTCAAAATCTGAAGGGTTCCTTTGGGGCCCGTAGAGTCCCGTAGATTTCCGTAGGGGCCTGTAGGGTTATGTAAGTGCCCGCAGGGGTTGGTAGGAGCTTGTAGGGTGCCATATGTTTCCGGAGGGTTGTGTAGGGTTCCGTAGGGGCCTGTGGTGTTCCCTAGGGGCCTGTAGAGTCTCGTACAGTTCCGTAGGGTCCTGTAGGTTTCCATAAGCACCCGCAGAGCTCTGAAGGGGCCCGTACTGTTCCGTAAGGATCCATAGGGTTCCGTAGAGCTTCGTAGGTTCCCTAGAGGCCTCTGGAGTACCGCAGGAGCCAGTGGTGTTCTGTAGGGCCCCGTAGGGTTCCTTCCATAGGAGCTGGCAGTGTTCCGTAGGGTCCTCTAGGGTTGAGTAAGTGCCCGCAGGAGTCTGTAGGAATCCGTGGGATTCTGTAAGGTTCTGGAGGGTTCTGCAGGGTTCCGTAGGGGCCCGTAGAGTTCCGTAGTGGCTGGTAAAGTTCCCTAGGGCCCTGTACCGTTCCGTAACTGCCTGCAAGGTCTTTAGGCTTCCGTAGGGGCTGGTAGGGTTCCATAAAGTTCCGTGGGTTCCTGCAGAGTTCTGCAAGTGCCCGCAAGGGCCTGTAGGGGCCCACAGTGTTTCTGCCAGGTTCCGTAGAGTTCCGTAGGGGCCATATTTTTCTGTAGTGGCTGGTAGTATTCTGTAGGGGTCTGTAGGGTTCCGTAGGCGCCTGCAGTGTTCTGTAGGAGCCCATAGGGTTTTAGTGAGGTTCCGTTGTGTTGCTAAGGGTCTTGTAGAGTGCTGTCGGGTCCTGGAGTATTCTGTAGGGTTCCAGAGGGCCTCGTAGGGTTCCATCGAAATCTATAGGGTTCCCTAGGGGCCCATAGAGTCCCGTAGATTTCCGTAGGGACCTGTAGGGTTGTGTAAGTGCCCGCAGAAGTCTGTAGGAGTCTGTGGGATTCTGTAAGGTTCCGGAGGGTTCTGCGGGGTTCCGTAGGGACCCGTAGAGTTCCGTAGTGGCTGGTAAAGTTCCGTAGGGCCTTGTGGGGTTCTGTATGGACCTGTAGGGTTCCGTAGGGGCCTGCAGGGTTCCGTAAGTGCCCGCAGGTGTCTGTAGGTGTCTGTACGGGTCTGTAGGGTTCCGTAGGCACCTGCAATATTCTGTAGGAGCCCATAGGGTTTTAGTGAGGTTCCGTTGTGTTGCTAAGGGTCTTGTAGAGTGCTGTCGGGTCCTGGAGTATTCTGTAGGGTTCCAGAGGGCCTCATAGGGTTCCATCGAAATCTATAGGGTTCCCTAGGGGCCCATAGAGTCCCGTAGATTTCCGTAGGGACCTGTAGGGTTGTGTAAGTGCCCGCAGAAGTCTGTAGGAGTCTGTGGGATTCTGTAAGGTTCCGGAGGGTTCTGCGGGGTTCCGTAGGGACCCGTAGAGTTCCGTAGTGGCTGGTAAAGTTCCGTAGGGCCCTGTGGGGTTCTGTATGGACCTGTAGGGTTCCGTAGGGGCCTGCAGGGTTCCGTAAATGCCCGCAGGTGTCTGTAGGGTTCCGTAGGGGTCTGTAGGGTTCCGTAGGTACCTGCAGTGTTCTGTAGGAGCCCATAGGGTTTTAGTGAGGTTCCGTTGTGTGTGCTAAGGGTCTTGTAGAGTGCTGTCGGGTCCTGGAGTATTCTGTAGGGTTCCAGAGGGGCTGGTAGGGTTCCGTCGAAATCTGAAGGGTTCCTTAGGGGCCCGTAGAGTCCTGTAGATTTCCGTAGGGGCCTGTAGGGTTGTGTAAGTGCCCGCAGGGGTTGGTAGGAGCTTGTAGGGTGCCATATGTTTCCGGAGGGTTGTGTAGGGTTCCGTAGGGGCCTGTGGTGTTCCCTAGGGGCCTGTAGAGTCTCGTACAGTTCCGTAGGGTCCTGTAGGTTTCCATAAGCGCCCGCAGAGGTCTGAAGGGGCCCGTACTGTTCCGTAAGGATCCATAGGGTTCCGTAGAGCTTCATAGGTTCCCTAGAGGCCTCTGGAGTACCGCAGGAGCCAGTAGTGTTCCGTAGGGTCCTCTAGGGTTGAGTAAGTGCCCGCAGGAGTCTGTAGGAATCCGTGGGATTCTGTAAGGTTCTGGAGGGTTCTGCAGGGTTCCGTAGGGGCCCGTAGAGTCCCATAGATTTCCGTAGGGGCCTGTAGGGTTATGTAAGTGCCCGCAGGGGTTGGTAGGAGCTTGTAGGGTGCCATATGTTTCCGGAGGGTTGTGTAGGGTTCCGTAGGGGCCTGTGGTGTTCCCTAGGGGCCTGTAGAGTCTCGTACAGTTCCGTAGGGTCCTGTAGGTTTCCATAAGCACCCGCAGAGCTCTGAAGGGCCCCGTACTGTTCCGTAAGGATCCATAGGGGTCCGTAGAGCTTCGTAGGTTCCCTAGAGGCCTCTGGAGTACCGCAGGAGCCAGTAGTGTTCTGTAGGGGCCCGTAGGGTTCCTTCCATAGGAGCTGGCAGTGTTCCGTAGGGTCCTCTAGGGTTGAGTAAGTGCCCGCAGGAGTCTGTAGGAATCCGTGGGATTCTGTAAGGTTCTGGAGGGTTCTGCAGGGTTCCGTAGGGGCCCGTAGAGTGTTCCGTAGTGGCTGGTAAAGTTCCCTAGGGCCCTGTACCGTTCCGTAACTGCCTGCAAGGGTCTTTAGGCTTCCGTAGGGGCTGGTAGGGTTCCATAAAGTTCCGTGGGTTCCTGCAGAGTTCTGCAAGTGCCCGCAAGGGCCTGTAGGGGCCCACAGTGTTTCTGCCAGGTTCCGTAGAGTTCCGTAGGGGCCATATTTTTCTGTAGTGGCTGGTAGTATTCTGTAGGGGTCTGTAGGGTTCCGTAGGCGCCTGCAGTGTTCTGTAGGAGCCCATAGGGTTTTAGTGAGGTTCCGTTGTGTTGCTAAGGGTCTTGTAGAGTGCTGTCGGGTCCTGGAGTATTCTGTAGGGTTCCAGAGGGCCTCGTAGGGTTCCATCGAAATCTATAGGGTTCCCCAGGGGCCCATAGAGTCCCGTAGATTTCCGTAGGGACCTGTAGGGTTGTGTAAGTGCCCGCAGAAGTCTGTAGGAGTCTGTGGGATTCTGTAAGGTTCCGGAGGGTTCTGCAGGGTTCCGTAGGGACCCGTAGAGTTCCGTAGTGGCTGGTAAAGTTCCGTAGGGCCCTGTGGGGTTCTGTATGGACCTGTAGGATTACGTAGGGGCCTGCAGGGTTCCGTAAGTGCCCGCAGGTGTCTGTAGGGTTCCGTAGGGGTCTGTAGGGTTCCGTAGGCACCTGCAGTGTTCTGTAGGAGCCCATAGGGTTTTAGTGAGGTTCCGTTGTGTTGCTAAGGGTCTTGTAGAGTGCTGTCGGGTCCTGGAGTATTCTGTAGGGTTCCAGAGGGCCTCATAGGGTTCCATCGAAATCTATAGGGTTCCCTAGGGGCCCATAGAGTCCCGTAGATTTCCGTAGGGACCTGTAGGGTTGTGTAAGTGCCCGCAGAAGTCTGTAGGAGTCTGTGGGATTCTGTAAGGTTCCGGAGGGTTCTGCGGGGTTCCGTAGGGACCCGTAGAGTTCCGTAGTGGCTGGTAAAGTTCCGTAGGGCCCTGTGGGGTTCTGTATGGACCTGTAGGGTTCCGTAGGGGCCTGCAGGGTTCCGTAAATGCCCGCAGGTGTCTGTAGGGTTCCGTAGGGGTCTGTAGGGTTCCGTAGGTACCTGCAGTGTTCTGTAAGAGCCCATAGGGTTTTAGTGAGGTTCCGTTGTGTTGCTAAGGGTCTTGTAGAGTGCTGTCGGGTCCTGGAGTATTCTGTAGGGTTCCAGAGGGGCTGGTAGGGTTCCGTCGAAATCTGAAGGGTTCCTTAGGGGCCCGTAGAGTCCTGTAGATTTCCGTAGGGGCCTGTAGGGTTGTGTAAGTGCCCGCAGGGGTTGGTAGGAGCTTGTAGGGTGCCATATGTTTCCGGAGGGTTGTGTAGGGTTCTGTAGGGGCCTGTGGTGTTCCCTAGGGGCCTGTAGAGTCTCGTACAGTTCCGTAGGGTCCTGTAGGTTTCCATAAGCGCCCGCAGAGGTCTGAAGGGGCCCGTACTGTTCCGTAAGGATCCATAGGGTTCCGTAGAGCTTCGTAGGTTCCCTAGAGGCCTCTGGAGTACCGCAGGAGCCAGTAGTGTTCCGTAGGGTCCTCTAGGGTTGAGTAAGTGCCCGCAGGAGTCTGTAGGAATCCGTGGGATTCTGTAAGGTTCTGGAGGGTTCTGCAGGGTTCCCTAGGGGCCCGTAGAGTTCCGTAGTGGCTGGTAAAGTTCTGTAGGGCCCTGTGGGGTTCTGTATGGACCTGTAGGGTTCCGTAGGGGCCTGCAGGGTTCCGTAAGTGCCCGCAGGTGTCTGTAGGGTTCCGTAGGGGTCTGTAGGGTTCCGTAGGCACCTGCAGTGTTCTGTAGGAGCCCATAGGGTTTTAGTGAGGTTCCGTTGTGTTGCTAAGGGTCTTGTAGAGTGCTGTCGGGTCCTGGAGTATTCTGTAGGGTTCCAGAGGGCCTCGTAGGGTTCCGTCAAAATCTGAAGGGTTCCTTTGGGGCCCGTAGAGTCCCGTAGATTTCCGTAGGGGCCTGTAGGGTTATGTAAGTGCCCGCAGGGGTTGGTAGGAGCTTGTAGGGTGCCATATGTTTCCGGAGGGTTGTGTAGGGTTCCGTAGGGGCCTGTGGTGTTCCCTAGGGGCCTGTAGAGTCTCGTACAGTTCCGTAGGGTCCTGTAGGTTTCCATAAGCACCCGCAGAGCTCTGAAGGGGCCCGTACTGTTCCGTAAGGATCCATAGGGTTCCGTAGAGCTTCGTAGGTTCCCTAGAGGCCTCTGGAGTACCGCAGGAGCCAGTGGTGTTCTGTAGGGCCCCGTAGGGTTCCTTCCATAGGAGCTGGCAGTGTTCCGTAGGGTCCTCTAGGGTTGAGTAAGTGCCCGCAGGAGTCTGTAGGAATCCGTGGGATTCTCTAAGGTTCTGGAGGGTTCTGCAGGGTTCCGTAGGGGCCCGTAGAGTTCCGTAGTGGCTGGTAAAGTTCCCTAGGGCCCTGTACCGTTCCGTAACTGCCTGCAAGGGTCTTTAGGCTTCCGTAGGGGCTGGTAGGGTTCCATAAAGTTCCGTGGGTTCCTGCAGAGTTCTGCAAGTGCCCGCAAGGGCCTGTAGGGGCCCACAGTGTTTCTGCCAGGTTCCGTAGAGTTCCGTAGGGGCCATATTTTTCTGTAGTGGCTGGTAGTATTCTGTAGGGGTCTGTAGGGTTCCGTAGGCGCCTGCAGTGTTCTGTAGGAGCCCATAGGGTTTTAGTGAGGTTCCGTTGTGTTGCTAAGGGTCTTGTAGAGTGCTGTCGGGTCCTGGAGTATTCTGTAGGGTTCCAGAGGGCCTCGTAGGGTTCCATCGAAATCTATAGGGTTCCCTAGGGGCCCATAGAGTCCCGTAGATTTCCGTAGGGACCTGTAGGGTTGTGTAAGTGCCCGCAGAAGTCTGTAGGAGTCTGTGGGATTCTGTAAGGTTCCGGAGGGTTCTGCAGGGTTCCGTAGGGACCCGTAGAGTTCCGTAGTGGCTGGTAAAGTTCCGTAGGGCCCTGTGGGGTTCTGTATGGACCTGTAGGATTACGTAGGGGCCTGCAGGGTTCCGTAAGTGCCCGCAGGTGTCTGTAGGGTTCCGTAGGGGTCTGTAGGGTTCCGTAGGCACCTGCAGTGTTCTGTAGGAGCCCATAGGGTTTTAGTGAGGTTCCGTTGTGTTGCTAAGGGTCTTGTAGAGTGCTGTCGGGTCCTGGAGTATTCTGTAGGGTTCCAGAGGGCCTCATAGGGTTCCATCGAAATCTATAGGGTTCCCTAGGGGCCCATAGAGTCCCGTAGATTTCCGTAGGGACCTGTAGGGTTGTGTAAGTGCCCGCAGAAGTCTGTAGGAGTCTGTGGGATTCTGTAAGGTTCCGGAGGGTTCTGCGGGGTTCCGTAGGGACCCGTAGAGTTCCGTAGTGGCTGGTAAAGTTCCGTAGGGCCCTGTGGGGTTCTGTATGGACCTGTAGGGTTCCGTAGGGGCCTGCAGGGTTCCGTAAATGCCCGCAGGTGTCTGTAGGGTTCCGTAGGGGTCTGTAGGGTTCCGTAGGTACCTGCAGTGTTCTGTAGGAGCCCATAGGGTTTTAGTGAGGTTCCGTTGTGTTGCTAAGGGTCTTGTAGAGTGCTGTCGGGTCCTGGAGTATTCTGTAGGGTTCCAGAGGGGCTGGTAGGGTTCCGTCGAAATCTGAAGGGTTCCTTAGGGGCCCGTAGAGTCCTGTAGATTTCCGTAGGGGCCTGTAGGGTTGTGTAAGTGCCGGCAGGGGTTGGTAGGAGCTTGTAGGGTGCCATATGTTTCCGGAGGGTTGTGTAGGGTTCCGTAGGGGCCTGTGGTGTTCCCTAGGGGCCTGTAGAGTCTCGTACAGTTCCGTAGGGTCCTGTAGGTTTCCATAAGCGCCCGCAGAGGTCTGAAGGGGCCCGTACTGTTCCGTAAGGATCCATAGGGTTCCGTAGAGCTTCGTAGGTTCCCTAGAGGCCTCTGGAGTACCGCAGGAGCCAGTAGTGTTCCGTAGGGTCCTCTAGGGTTGAGTAAGTGCCCGCAGGAGTCTGTAGGAATCCGTGGGATTCTGTAAGGTTCTGGAGGGTTCTGCAGGGTTCCGTAGGGGCCCGTAGAGTTCCGTAGTGGCTGGTAAAGTTCCCTAGGGCCCTGTACCGTTCCGTAACTGCCTGCAAGGGTCTTTAGGCTTCCGTAGGGGCTGGTAGGGTTCCATAAAGTTCCGTGGGTTCCTGCAGAGTTCTGCAAGTGCCCGCAAGGGCCTGTAGGGGCCCACAGTGTTTCTGCCAGGTTCCGTAGAGTTCCGTAGGGGCCATATTTTTCTGTAGTGGCTGGTAGTATTCTGTAGGGGTCTGTAGGGTTCCGTAGGCGCCTGCAGTGTTCTGTAGGAGCCCATAGGGTTTTAGTGAGGTTCCGTTGTGTTGCTAAGGGTCTTGTAGAGTGCTGTCGGGTCCTGGAGTATTCTGTAGGGTTCCAGAGGGCCTCGTAGGGTTCCATCGAAATCTATAGGGTTCCCTAGGGGCCCATAGAGTCCCGTAGATTTCCGTAGGGACCTGTAGGGTTGTGTAAGTGCCCGCAGAAGTCTGTAGGAGTCTGTGGGATTCTGTAAGGTTCCGGAGGGTTCTGCAGGGTTCCGTAGGGACCCGTAGAGTTCCGTAGTGGCTGGTAAAGTTCCGTAGGGCCCTGTGGGGTTCTGTATGGACCTGTAGGATTACGTAGGGGCCTGCAGGGTTCCGTAAGTGCCCGCAGGTGTCTGTAGGGTTCCGTAGGGGTCTGTAGGGTTCCGTAGGCACCTGCAGTGTTCTGTAGGAGCCCATAGGGTTTTAGTGAGGTTCCGTTGTGTTGCTAAGGGTCTTGTAGAGTGCTGTCGGGTCCTGGAGTATTCTGTAGGGTTCCAGAGGGCCTCATAGGGTTCCATCGAAATCTATAGGGTTCCCTAGGGGCCCATAGAGTCCCGTAGATTTCCGTAGGGACCTGTAGGGTTGTGTAAGTGCCCGCAGAAGTCTGTAGGAGTCTGTGGGATTCTGTAAGGTTCCGGAGGGTTCTGCGGGGTTCCGTAGGGACCCGTAGAGTTCCGTAGTGGCTGGTAAAGTTCCGTAGGGCCCTGTGGGGTTCTGTATGGACCTGTAGGGTTCCGTAGGGGCCTGCAGGGTTCCGTAAATGCCCGCAGGTGTCTGTAGGGTTCCGTAGGGGTCTGTAGGGTTCCGTAGGTACCTGCAGTGTTCTGTAGGAGCCCATAGGGTTTTAGTGAGGTTCCGTTGTGTTGCTAAGGGTCTTGTAGAGTGCTGTCGGGTCCTGGAGTATTCTGTAGGGTTCCAGAGGGGCTGGTAGGGTTCCGTCGAAATCTGAAGGGTTCCTTAGGGGCCCGTAGAGTCCTGTAGATTTCCGTAGGGGCCTGTAGGGTTGTGTAAGTGCCGGCAGGGGTTGGTAGGAGCTTGTAGGGTGCCATATGTTTCCGGAGGGTTGTGTAGGGTTCCGTAGGGGCCTGTGGTGTTCCCTAGGGGCCTGTAGAGTCTCGTACAGTTCCGTAGGGTCCTGTAGGTTTCCATAAGCGCCCGCAGAGGTCTGAAGGGGCCCGTACTGTTCCGTAAGGATCCATAGGGTTCCGTAGAGCTTCGTAGGTTCCCTAGAGGCCTCTGGAGTACCGCAGGAGCCAGTAGTGTTCCGTAGGGTCCTCTAGGGTTGAGTAAGTGCCCGCAGGAGTCTGTAGGAATCCGTGGGATTCTGTAAGGTTCTGGAGGGTTCTGCAGGGTTCCGTAGGGGCCCGTAGAGTCCCATAGATTTCCGTAGGGGCCTGTAGGGTTATGTAAGTGCCCGCAGGGGTTGGTAGGAGCTTGTAGGGTGCCATATGTTTCCGGAGGGTTGTGTAGGGTTCCGTAGGGGCCTGTGGTGTTCCCTAGGGGCCTGTAGAGTCTCGTACAGTTCCGTAGGGTCCTGTAGGTTTCCATAAGCGCCCGCAGAGGTCTGAAGGGGCCCGTACTGTTCCGTAAGGATCCATAGGGTTCCGTAGAGCTTCGTAGGTTCCCTAGAGGCCTCTGGAGTACCGCAGGAGCCAGTAGTGTTCCGTAGGGTCCTCTAGGGTTGAGTAAGTGCCCGCAGGAGTCTGTAGGAATCCGTGGGATTCTGTAAGGTTCTGGAGGGTTCTGCAGGGTTCCGTAGGGGCCCGTAGAGTTCCGTAGTGGCTGGTAAAGTTCCCTAGGGCCCTGTACCGTTCCGTAACTGCCTGCAAGGGTCTTTAGGCTTCCGTAGGGGCTGGTAGGGTTCCATAAAGTTCCGTGGGTTCCTGCAGAGTTCTGCAAGTGCCCGCAAGGGCCTGTAGGGGCCCACAGTGTTTCTGCCAGGTTCCGTAGAGTTCCGTAGGGGCCATATTTTTCTGTAGTGGCTGGTAGTATTCTGTAGGGGTCTGTAGGGTTCCGTAGGCGCCTGCAGTGTTCTGTAGGAGCCCATAGGGTTTTAGTGAGGTTCCGTTGTGTTGCTAAGGGTCTTGTAGAGTGCTGTCGGGTCCTGGAGTATTCTGTAGGGTTCCAGAGGGCCTCGTAGGGTTCCATCGAAATCTATAGGGTTCCCTAGGGGCCCATAGAGTCCCGTAGATTTCCGTAGGGACCTGTAGGGTTGTGTAAGTGCCCGCAGAAGTCTGTAGGAGTCTGTGGGATTCTGTAAGGTTCCGGAGGGTTCTGCAGGGTTCCGTAGGGACCCGTAGAGTTCCGTAGTGGCTGGTAAAGTTCCGTAGGGCCCTGTGGGGTTCTGTATGGACCTGTAGGATTACGTAGGGGCCTGCAGGGTTCCGTAAGTGCCCGCAGGTGTCTGTAGGGTTCCGTAGGGGTCTGTAGGGTTCCGTAGGCACCTGCAGTGTTCTGTAGGAGCCCATAGGGTTTTAGTGAGGTTCCGTTGTGTTGCTAAGGGTCTTGTAGAGTGCTGTCGGGTCCTGGAGTATTCTGTAGGGTTCCAGAGGGCCTCATAGGGTTCCATCGAAATCTATAGGGTTCCCTAGGGGCCCATAGAGTCCCGTAGATTTCCGTAGGGACCTGTAGGGTTGTGTAAGTGCCCGCAGAAGTCTGTAGGAGTCTGTGGGATTCTGTAAGGTTCCGGAGGGTTCTGCGGGGTTCCGTAGGGACCCGTAGAGTTCCGTAGTGGCTGGTAAAGTTCCGTAGGGCCCTGTGGGGTTCTGTATGGACCTGTAGGGTTCCGTAGGGGCCTGCAGGGTTCCGTAAATGCCCGCAGGTGTCTGTAGGGTTCCGTAGGGGTCTGTAGGGTTCCGTAGGTACCTGCAGTGTTCTGTAGGAGCCCATAGGGTTTTAGTGAGGTTCCGTTGTGTTGCTAAGGGTCTTGTAGAGTGCTGTCGGGTCCTGGAGTATTCTGTAGGGTTCCAGAGGGGCTGGTAGGGTTCCGTCGAAATCTGAAGGGTTCCTTAGGGGCCCGTAGAGTCCTGTAGATTTCCGTAGGGGCCTGTAGGGTTGTGTAAGTGCCGGCAGGGGTTGGTAGGAGCTTGTAGGGTGCCATATGTTTCCAGAGGGTAGTGTAGGGTTCCGTAGGGGCCTGTGGTGTTCCCTAGGGGCCTGTAGAGTCTCGTACAGTTCCGTAGGGTCCTGTAGGTTTCCATAAGCGCCCGCAGAGGTCTGAAGGGGCCCGTACTGTTCCGTAAGGATCCATAGGGTTCCGTAGAGCTTCGTAGGTTCCCTAGAGGCCTCTGGAGTACCGCAGGAGCCAGTAGTGTTCCGTAGGGTCCTCTAGGGTTGAGTAAGTGCCCGCAGGAGTCTGTAGGAATCCGTGGGATTCTGTAAGGTTCTGGAGGGTTCTGCAGGGTTCCGTAGGGGCCCGTAGAGTCCCATAGATTTCCGTAGGGGCCTGTAGGGTTATGTAAGTGCCCGCAGGGGTTGGTAGGAGCTTGTAGGGTGCCATATGTTTCCGGAGGGTTGTGTAGGGTTCCGTAGGGGCCTGTGGTGTTCCCTAGGGGCCTGTAGAGTCTCGTACAGTTCCGTAGGGTCCTGTAGGTTTCCATAAGCACCCGCAGAGCTCTGAAGGGCCCCGTACTGTTCCGTAAGGATCCATAGGGGTCCGTAGAGCTTCGTAGGTTCCCTAGAGGCCTCTGGAGTACCGCAGGAGCCAGTAGTGTTCTGTAGGGGCCCGTAGGGTTCCTTCCATAGGAGCTGGCAGTGTTCCGTAGGGTCCTCTAGGGTTGAGTAAGTGCCCGCAGGAGTCTGTAGGAATCCGTGGGATTCTGTAAGGTTCTGGAGGGTTCTGCAGGGTTCCGTAGGGGCCCGTAGAGTTCCGTAGTGGCTGGTAAAGTTCCCTAGGGCCCTGTACCGTTCCGTAACTGCCTGCAAGGGTCTTTAGGCTTCCGTAGGGGCTGGTAGGGTTCCATAAAGTTCCGTGGGTTCCTGCAGAGTTCTGCAAGTGCCCGCAAGGGCCTGTAGGGGCCCACAGTGTTTCTGCCAGGTTCCGTAGAGTTCCGTAGGGGCCACATTTTTCTGTAGTGGCTGGTAGTATTCTGTAGGGGTCTGTAGGGTTCCGTAGGCGCCTGCAGTGTTCTGTAGGAGCCCATAGGGTTTTAGTGAGGTTCCGTTGTGTTGCTAAGGGTCTTGTAGAGTGCTGTCGGGTCCTGGAGTATTCTGTAGGGTTCCAGAGGGCCTCGTAGGGTTCCATCGAAATCTATAGGGTTCCCTAGGGGCCCATAGAGTCCCGTAGATTTCCGTAGGGACCTGTAGGGTTGTGTAAGTGCCCGCAGAAGTCTGTAGGAGTCTGTGGGATTCTGTAAGGTTCCGGAGGGTTCTGCAGGGTTCCGTAGGGACCCGTAGAGTTCCGTAGTGGCTGGTAAAGTTCCGTAGGGCCCTGTGGGGTTCTGTATGGACCTGTAGGATTACGTAGGGGCCTGCAGGGTTCCGTAAGTGCCCGCAGGTGTCTGTAGGGTTCCGTAGGGGTCTGTAGGGTTCCGTAGGCACCTGCAGTGTTCTGTAGGAGCCCATAGGGTTTTAGTGAGGTTCCGTTGTGTTGCTAAGGGTCTTGTAGAGTGCTGTCGGGTCCTGGAGTATTCTGTAGGGTTCCAGAGGGCCTCATAGGGTTCCATCGAAATCTATAGGGTTCCCTAGGGGCCCATAGAGTCCCGTAGATTTCCGTAGGGACCTGTAGGGTTGTGTAAGTGCCCGCAGAAGTCTGTAGGAGTCTGTGGGATTCTGTAAGGTTCCGGAGGGTTCTGCGGGGTTCCGTAGGGACCCGTAGAGTTCCGTAGTGGCTGGTAAAGTTCCGTAGGGCCCTGTGGGGTTCTGTATGGACCTGTAGGGTTCCGTAGGGGCCTGCAGGGTTCCGTAAATGCCCGCAGGTGTCTGTAGGGTTCCGTAGGGGTCTGTAGGGTTCCGTAGGTACCTGCAGTGTTCTGTAGGAGCCCATAGGGTTTTAGTGAGGTTCCGTTGTGTTGCTAAGGGTCTTGTAGAGTGCTGTCGGGTCCTGGAGTATTCTGTAGGGTTCCAGAGGGGCTGGTAGGGTTCCGTCGAAATCTGAAGGGTTCCTTAGGGGCCCGTAGAGTCCTGTAGATTTCCGTAGGGGCCTGTAGGGTTGTGTAAGTGCCCGCAGGGGTTGGTAGGAGCTTGTAGGGTGCCATATGTTTCCGGAGGGTTGTGTAGGGTTCCGTAGGGGCCTGTGGTGTTCCCTAGGGGCCTGTAGAGTCTCGTACAGTTCCGTAGGGTCCTGTAGGTTTCCATAAGCGCCCGCAGAGGTCTGAAGGGGCCCGTACTGTTCCGTAAGGATCCATAGGGTTCCGTAGAGCTTCGTAGGTTCCCTAGAGGCCTCTGGAGTACCGCAGGAGCCAGTAGTGTTCCGTAGGGTCCTCTAGGGTTGAGTAAGTGCCCGCAGGAGTCTGTAGGAATCCGTGGGATTCTGTAAGGTTCTGGAGGGTTCTGCAGGGTTCCGTAGGGGCCCGTAGAGTCCCATAGATTTCCGTAGGGGCCTGTAGGGTTATGTAAGTGCCCGCAGGGGTTGGTAGGAGCTTGTAGGGTGCCATATGTTTCCGGAGGGTTGTGTAGGGTTCCGTAGGGGCCTGTGGTGTTCCCTAGGGGCCTGTAGAGTCTCGTACAGTTCCGTAGGGTCCTGTAGGTTTCCATAAGCACCCGCAGAGCTCTGAAGGGCCCCGTACTGTTCCGTAAGGATCCATAGGGGTCCGTAGAGCTTCGTAGGTTCCCTAGAGGCCTCTGGAGTACCGCAGGAGCCAGTAGTGTTCTGTAGGGGCCCGTAGGGTTCCTTCCATAGGAGCTGGCAGTGTTCCGTAGGGTCCTCTAGGGTTGAGTAAGTGCCCGCAGGAGTCTGTAGGAATCCGTGGGATTCTGTAAGGTTCTGGAGGGTTCTGCAGGGTTCCGTAGGGGCCCGTAGAGTTCCGTAGTGGCTGGTAAAGTTCCCTAGGGCCCTGTACCGTTCCGTAACTGCCTGCAAGGGTCTTTAGGCTTCCGTAGGGGCTGGTAGGGTTCCATAAAGTTCCGTGGGTTCCTGCAGAGTTCTGCAAGTGCCCGCAAGGGCCTGTAGGGGCCCACAGTGTTTCTGTCAGGTTCCGTAGAGTTCCGTAGGGGCCATATTTTTCTGTAGTGGCTGGTAGTATTCTGTAGGGGTCTGTAGGGTTCCGTAGGCGCCTGCAGTGTTCTGTAGGAGCCCATAGGGTTTTAGTGAGGTTCCGTTGTGTTGCTAAGGGTCTTGTAGAGTGCTGTCGGGTCCTGGAGTATTCTGTAGGGTTCCAGAGGGCCTCGTAGGGTTCCATCGAAATCTATAGGGTTCCCTAGGGGCCCATAGAGTCCCGTAGATTTCCGTAGGGACCTGTAGGGTTGTGTAAGTGCCCGCAGAAGTCTGTAGGAGTCTGTGGGATTCTGTAAGGTTCCAGAGGGTTCTGCAGGGTTCCGTAGGGACCCGTAGAGTTCCGTAGTGGCTGGCAAAGTTCCGTAGGGCCCTGTGGGGTTCTGTATGGACCTGTAGGATTCCGTAGGGGCCTGCAGGGTTCCGTAAGTGCCCGCAGGTGTCTGTAGGGTTCCGTAGGGGTCTGTAGGGTTCCGTAGGCACCTGCAGTGTTCTGTAGGAGCCCATAGGGTTTTAGTGAGGTTCCGTTGTGTTGCTAAGGGTCTTGTAGAGTGCTGTCGGGTCCTGGAGTATTCTGTAGGGTTCCAGAGGGCCTCATAGGGTTCCATCGAAATCTATAGGGTTCCCTAGGGGCCCATAGAGTCCCGTAGATTTCCGTAGGGACCTGTAGGGTTGTGTAAGTGCCCGCAGAAGTCTGTAGGAGTCTGTGGGATTCTGTAAGGTTCCGGAGGGTTCTGCGGGGTTCCGTAGGGACCCGTAGAGTTCCGTAGTGGCTGGTAAAGTTCCGTAGGGCCCTGTGGGGTTCTGTATGGACCTGTAGGGTTCCGTAGGGGCCAGCAGGGTTCCGTAAGTGCCCGCAGGTGTCTGTAGGGTTCCGTAGGGGTCTGTAGGGTTCCGTAGGTACCTGCAGTGTTCTGTAGGAGCCCATAGGGTTTTAGTGAGGTTCCGTTGTGTTGCTAAGGGTCTTGTAGAGTGCTGTCGGGTCCTGGAGTATTCTGTAGGGTTCCAGAGGGGCTGGTAGGGTTCCGTCGAAATCTGAAGGGTTCCTTAGGGGCCCGTAGAGTCCTGTAGATTTCCGTAGGGGCCTGTAGGGTTGTGTAAGTGCCCGCAGGGGTTGGTAGGAGCTTGTAGGGTGCCATATGTTTCCGGAGGGTTGTGTAGGGTTCCGTAGGGGCCTGTGGTGTTCCCTAGGGGCCTGTAGAGTCTCGTACAGTTCCGTAGGGTCCTGTAGGTTTCCATAAGCGCCCGCAGAGGTCTGAAGGGGCCCCGTACTGTTCCGTAAGGATCCATAGGGTTCCGTAGAGCTTCGTAGGTTCCCTAGAGGCCTCTGGAGTACCGCAGGAGCCAGTAGTGTTCCGTAGGGTCCTCTAGGGTTGAGTAAGTGCCCGCAGGAGTCTGTAGGAATCCGTGGGATTCTGTAAGGTTCTGGAGGGTTCTGCAGGGTTCCCTAGGGGCCCGTAGAGTTCCGTAGTGGCTGGTAAAGTTCTGTAGGGCCCTGTGGGGTTCTGTATGGACCTGTAGGGTTCCGTAGGGGCCTGCAGGGTTCCGTAAGTGCCCGCAGGTGTCTGTAGGGTTCCGTAGGGGTCTGTAGGGTTCCGTAGGCACCTGCAGTGTTCTGTAGGAGCCCATAGGGTTTTAGTGAGGTTCCGTTGTGTTGCTAAGGGTCTTGTAGAGTGCTGTCGGGTCCTGGAGTATTCTGTAGGGTTCCAGAGGGCCTCGTAGGGTTCCGTCAAAATCTGAAGGGTTCCTTTGGGGCCCGTAGAGTCCCGTAGATTTCCGTAGGGGCCTGTAGGGTTATGTAAGTGCCCGCAGGGGTTGGTAGGAGCTTGTAGGGTGCCATATGTTTCCGGAGGGTTGTGTAGGGTTCCGTAGGGGCCTGTGGTGTTCCCTAGGGGCCTGTAGAGTCTCGTACAGTTCCGTAGGGTCCTGTAGGTTTCCATAAGCACCCGCAGAGCTCTGAAGGGGCCCGTACTGTTCCGTAAGGATCCATAGGGTTCCGTAGAGCTTCGTAGGTTCCCTAGAGGCCTCTGGAGTACCGCAGGAGCCAGTGGTGTTCTGTAGGGCCCCGTAGGGTTCCTTCCATAGGAGCTGGCAGTGTTCCGTAGGGTCCTCTAGGGTTGAGTAAGTGCCCGCAGGAGTCTGTAGGAATCCGTGGGATTCTGTAAGGTTCTGGAGGGTTCTGCAGGGTTCCGTAGGGGCCCGTAGAGTTCCGTAGTGGCTGGTAAAGTTCCCTAGGGCCCTGTACCGTTCCGTAACTGCCTGCAAGGGTCTTTAGGCTTCCGTAGGGGCTGGTAGGGTTCCATAAAGTTCCGTGGGTTCCTGCAGAGTTCTGCAAGTGCCCGCAAGGGCCTGTAGGGGCCCACAGTGTTTCTGCCAGGTTCCGTAGAGTTCCGTAGGGGCCATATTTTTCTGTAGTGGCTGGTAGTATTCTGTAGGGGTCTGTAGGGTTCCGTAGGCGCCTGCAGTGTTCTGTAGGAGCCCATAGGGTTTTAGTGAGGTTCCGTTGTGTTGCTAAGGGTCTTGTAGAGTGCTGTCGGGTCCTGGAGTATTCTGTAGGGTTCCAGAGGGCCTCGTAGGGTTCCATCGAAATCTATAGGGTTCCCTAGGGGCCCATAGAGTCCCGTAGATTTCCGTAGGGACCTGTAGGGTTGTGTAAGTGCCCGCAGAAGTCTGTAGGAGTCTGTGGGATTCTGTAAGGTTCCGGAGGGTTCTGCGGGGTTCCGTAGGGACCCGTAGAGTTCCGTAGTGGCTGGTAAAGTTCCGTAGGGCCTTGTGGGGTTCTGTATGGACCTGTAGGGTTCCGTAGGGGCCTGCAGGGTTCCGTAAGTGCCCGCAGGTGTCTGTAGGTGTCTGTACGGGTCTGTAGGGTTCCGTAGGCACCTGCAATATTCTGTAGGAGCCCATAGGGTTTTAGTGAGGTTCCGTTGTGTTGCTAAGGGTCTTGTAGAGTGCTGTCGGGTCCTGGAGTATTCTGTAGGGTTCCAGAGGGCCTCATAGGGTTCCATCGAAATCTATAGGGTTCCCTAGGGGCCCATAGAGTCCCGTAGATTTCCGTAGGGACCTGTAGGGTTGTGTAAGTGCCCGCAGAAGTCTGTAGGAGTCTGTGGGATTCTGTAAGGTTCCGGAGGGTTCTGCGGGGTTCCGTAGGGACCCGTAGAGTTCCGTAGTGGCTGGTAAAGTTCCGTAGGGCCCTGTGGGGTTCTGTATGGACCTGTAGGGTTCCGTAGGGGCCTGCAGGGTTCCGTAAATGCCCGCAGGTGTCTGTAGGGTTCCGTAGGGGTCTGTAGGGTTCCGTAGGTACCTGCAGTGTTCTGTAGGAGCCCATAGGGTTTTAGTGAGGTTCCGTTGTGTTGCTAAGGGTCTTGTAGAGTGCTGTCGGGTCCTGGAGTATTCTGTAGGGTTCCAGAGGGGCTGGTAGGGTTCCGTCGAAATCTGAAGGGTTCCTTAGGGGCCCGTAGAGTCCCGTAGATTTCCGTAGGGGCCTGTAGGGTTGTGTAAGTGCCCGCAGGGGTTGGTAGGAGCTTGTAGGGTGCCATATGTTTCCGGAGGGTTGTGTAGGGTTCCGTAGGGGCCTGTGGTGTTCCCTAGGGGCCTGTAGAGTCTCGTACAGTTCCGTAGGGTCCTGTAGGTTTCCATAAGCGCCCGCAGAGGTCTGAAGGGGCCCGTACTGTTCCGTAAGGATCCATAGGGTTCCGTAGAGCTTCGTAGGTTCCCTAGAGGCCTCTGGAGTACCGCAGGAGCCAGGAGTGTTCCGTAGGGTCCTCTAGGGTTGAGTAAGTGCCCGCAGGAGTCTGTAGGAATCCGTGGGATTCTGTAAGGTTCTGGAGGGTTCTGCAGGGTTCCGTAGGGGCCCGTAGAGTTCCGTAGTGGCTGGTAAAGTTCCCTAGGGCCCTGTACCGTTCCGTAACTGCCTGCAAGGGTCTTTAGGCTTCCGTAGGGGCTGGTAGGGTTCCATAAAGTTCCGTGGGTTCCTGCAGAGTTCTGCAAGTGCCCGCAAGGGCCTGTAGGGGCCCACAGTGTTTCTGCCAGGTTCCGTAGAGTTCCGTAGGGGCCATATTTTTCTGTAGTGGCTGGTAGTATTCTGTAGGGGTCTGTAGGGTTCCGTAGGCGCCTGCAGTGTTCTGTAGGAGCCCATAGGGTTTTAGTGAGGTTCCGTTGTGTTGCTAAGGGTCTTGTAGAGTGCTGTCGGGTCCTGGAGTATTCTGTAGGGTTCCAGAGGGCCTCGTAGGGTTCCGTCGAAATCTATAGGGTTCCCTAGGGGCCCATAGAGTCCCGTAGATTTCCGTAGGGACCTGTAGGGTTGTGTAAGTGCCCGCAGAAGTCTGTAGGAGTCTGTGGGATTCTGTAAGGTTCTGGAGGGTTCTGCAGGGTTCCGTAGGGACCCGTAGAGTTCCGTAGTGGCTGGTAAAGTTCCGTAGGGCCCTGTGGGGTTCTGTATGGACCTGTAGGGTTCCTTAGGGGCCTGCAGGGTTCCGTAAGTGCCCGCAGGTGTCTGTAGGGTTCCGTAGGGGTCTGTAGGGTTCCGTAGGCACCTGCAGTGTTCTGTAGGAGCCCATAGGGTTTTAGTGAGGTTCCGTTGTGTTGCTAAGGGTCTTGTAGAGTGCTGTCGGGTCCTGGAGTATTCTGTAGGGTTCCAGAGGGGCTGGTAGGGTTCCGTCGAAATCTGAAGGGTTCCCTAGGGGCCCGTAGAGTCCCGTAGATTTCCGTAGGGACCTGTAGGGTTGTGTAAGTGCCCGCAGAAGTCTGTAGGAGTCTGTGGGATTCTGTAAGGTTCCGGAGGGTTCTGCAGGGTTCCGTAGGGACCCGTAGAGTTCCGTAGTGGCTGGTAAAGTTCCGTAGGGCCCTGTGGGGTTCTGTATGGACCTGTAGGATTCCGTAGGGGCCTGCAGGGTTCCGTAAGTGCCCGCAGGTGTCTGTAGGGTTCCGTAGGGGTCTGTAGGGTTCCGTAGGCACCTGCAGTGTTCTGTAGGAGCCCATAGGGTTTTAGTGAGGTTCCGTTGTGTTGCTAAGGGTCTTGTAGAGTGCTGTCGGGTCCTGGAGTATTCTGTAGGGTTCCAGAGGGGCTGGTAGGGTTCCGTCGAAATCTGAAGGGTTCCCTAGGGGCCCGTAGAGTCCCGTAGATTTCCGTAGGGGCCTGTAGGGTTGTGTAAGTGCCCGCAGGGGTTGGTAGGAGCTTGTAGGGTGCCATATGTTTCCGGAGGGTTGTGTAGGGTTCCGTAGGGGCCTGTGGTGTTCCCTAGGGGCCTGTAGAGTCTCGTACAGTTCCGTAGGGTCCTGTAGGTTTCCATAAGCACCCGCAGAGCTCTGAAGGGCCCCGTACTGTTCCGTAAGGATCCATAGGGTTCCGTAGAGCTTCGTAGGTTCCCTAGAGGCCTCTGGAGTACCGCAGGAGCCAGTAGTGTTCCGTAGGGGCCCGTAGGGTTCCTTCCATAGGAGCTGGCAGTGTTCCGTAGGGTCCTCTAGGGTTGAGTAAGTGCCCGCAGGAGTCTGTAGGAATCCGTGGGATTCTCTAAGGTTCTGGAGGGTTCTGCAGGGTTCCGTAGGGGCCCGTAGAGTTCCGTAGTGGCTGGTAAAGTTCCCTAGGGCCCTGTACCGTTCCGTAACTGCCTGCAAGGGTCTTTAGGCTTCCGTAGGGGCTGGTAGGGTTCCATAAAGTTCCGTGGGTTCCTGCAGAGTTCTGCAAGTGCCCGCAAGTGCCTGTAGGGGCCCACAGTGTTTCTGCCAGGTTCCGTAGAGTTCCGTAGGGGCCATATTTTTCTGTAGTGGCCGGTAGTATTCTGTAGGGGTCTGTAGGGTTCCGTAGGCGCCTGCAGTGTTCTGTAGGAGCCCATAGGGTTTTAGTGAGGTTCCGTTGTGTTGCTAAGGGTCTTGTAGAGTGCTGTCGGGTCCTGGAGTATTCTGTAGGGTTCCAGAGGGCCTCGTAGGGTTCCGTCGAAATCTGAAGGGTTCCCTAGGGGCCCATAGAGTCCCGTAGATTTCCGTAGGGACCTGTAGGGTTGTGTAAGTGCCCGCAGAAGTCTGTAGGAGTCTGTGGGATTCTGTAAGGTTCTGGAGGGTTCTGCAGGGTTCCGTAGGGACCCGTAGAGTTCCGTAGTGGCTGGTAAAGTTCCGTAGGGCCCTGTGGGGTTCTGTATGGACCTGTAGGGTTCCTTAGGGGCCTGCAGGGTTCCGTAAGTGCCCGCAGGTGTCTGTAGGGTTCCGTAGGGGTCTGTAGGGTTCCGTAGGCACCTGCAGTGTTCTGTAGGAGCCCATAGGGTTTTAGTGAGGTTCCGTTGTGTTGCTAAGGGTCTTGTAGAGTGCTGTCGGGTCCTGGAGTATTCTGTAGGGTTCCAGAGGGCCTCGTAGGGTTCCGTCAAAATCTGAAGGGTTCCTTTGGGGCCCGTAGAGTCCCGTAGATTTCCGTAGGGACCTGTAGGGTTGTGTAAGTGCCCGCAGAAGTCTGTAGGAGTCTGTGGGATTCTGTAAGGTTCCGGAGGGTTCTGCGGGGTTCCGTAGGGACCCGTAGAGTTCCGTAGTGGCTGGTAAAGTTCCGTAGGGCCCTGTGGGGTTCTGTATGGACCTGTAGGGTTCCGTAGGGGCCTGCAGGGTTCCGTAAATGCCCGCAGGTGTCTGTAGGGTTCCGTAGGGGTCTGTAGGGTTCCGTAGGCACCTGCAGTGTTCTGTAGGAGCCCATAGGGTTTTAGTGAGGTTCCGTTGTGTTGCTAAGGGTCTTGTAGAGTGCTGTCGGGTCCTGGAGTATTCTGTAGGGTTCCAGAGGGGCTGGTAGGGTTCCGTCGAAATCTGAAGGGTTCCCTAGGGGCCCGTAGAGTCCCGTAGATTTCCGTAGGGACCTGTAGGGTTGTGTAAGTGCCCGCAGAAGTCTGTAGGAGTCTGTGGGATTCTGTAAGGTTCCGGAGGGTTCTGCAGGGTTCCGTAGGGACCCGTAGAGTTCCGTAGTGGCTGGTAAAGTTCCGTAGGGCCCTGTGGGGTTCTGTATGGACCTGTAGGGTTCCGTAGGGGCCTGCAGGGTTCCGTAAGTGCCCGCAGGTGTCTGTAGGGTTCCGTAGGGGTCTGTAGGGTTCCGTAGGCACCTGCAGTGTTCTGTAGGAGCCCATAGGGTTTTAGTGAGGTTCCGTTGTGTTGCTAAGGGTCTTGTAGAGTGCTGTCGGGTCCTGGAGTATTCTGTAGGGTTCCAGAGGGGCTGGTAGGGTTCCGTCGAAATCTGAAGGGTTCCCTAGGGGCCCGTAGAGTCCCGTAGATTTCCGTAGGGGCCTGTAGGGTTGTGTAAGTGCCCGCAGGGGTTGGTAGGAGCTTGTAGGGTGCCATATGTTTCCGGAGGGTTGTGTAGGGTTCCGTAGGGGCCTGTGGTGTTCCCTAGGGGCCTGTAGAGTCTTGTACAGTTCCGTAGGGTCCTGTAGGTTTCCATAAGCGCCCGCAGAGGTCTGAAGGGGCCCGTACTGTTCCGTAAGGATCCATAGGGTTCCGTAGAGCTTCGTAGGTTCCCTAGAGGCCTCTGGAGTACCGCAGGAGCCAGTAGTGTTCCGTAGGGTCCTCTAGGGTTGAGTATGTGCCCGCAGGAGTCTGTAGGAATCCGTGGGATTCTCTAAGGTTCTGGAGGGTTCTGCAGGGTTCCGTAGGGGCCCGTAGAGTTCCGTAGTGGCTGGTAAAGTTCCCTAGGGCCCTGTACCGTTCCGTAACTGCCTGCAAGGGTCTTTAGGCTTCCGTAGGGGCTGGTAGGGTTCCATAAAGTTCCGTGGGTTCCTGCAGAGTTCTGCAAGTGCCCGCAAGGGCCTGTAGGGGCGCACAGTGTTTCTGTCAGGTTCCGTAGAGTTCCGTAGGGGCCATATTTTTCTGTAGTGGCTGGTAGTATTCTGTAGGGGTCTGTAGGGTTCCGTAGGCGCCTGCAGTGTTCTGTAGGAGCCCATAGGGTTTTAGTGAGGTTCCGTTGTGTTGCTAAGGGTCTTGTAGAGTGCTGTCGGGTCCTGGAGTATTCTGTAGGGTTCCAGAGGGCCTCGTAGGGTTCCATCGAAATCTATAGGGTTCCCTAGGGGCCCATAGAGTCCCGTAGATTTCCGTAGGGACCTGTAGGGTTGTGTAAGTGCCCGCAGAAGTCTGTAGGAGTCTGTGGGATTCTGTAAGGTTCCGGAGGGTTCTGCGGGGTTCCGTAGGGACCCGTAGAGTTCCGTAGTGGCTGGTAAAGTTCCGTAGGGCCCTGTGGGGTTCTGTATGGACCTGTAGGGTTCCGTAGGGGCCTGCAGGGTTCCGTAAGTGCCCGCAGGTGTCTGTAGGTGTCTGTACGGGTCTGTAGGGTTCCGTAGGCACCTGCAGTGTTCTGTAGGAGCCCATAGGGTTTTAGTGAGGTTCCGTTGTGTTGCTAAGGGTCTTGTAGAGTGCTGTCGGGTCCTGGAGTATTCTGTAGGGTTCCAGAGGGCCTCATAGGGTTCCATCGAAATCTATAGGGTTCCCTAGGGGCCCATAGAGTCCCGTAGATTTCCGTAGGGACCTGTAGGGTTGTGTAAGTGCCCGCAGAAGTCTGTAGGAGTCTGTGGGATTCTGTAAGGTTCCGGAGGGTTCTGCGGGGTTCCGTAGGGACCCGTAGAGTTCCGTAGTGGCTGGTAAAGTTCCGTAGGGCCCTGTGGGGTTCTGTATAGACCTGTAGGGTTCCGTAGGGGCCTGCAGGGTTCCGTAAATGCCCGCAGGTGTCTGTAGGGTTCCGTAGGGGTCTGTAGGGTTCCGTAGGTACCTGCAGTGTTCTGTAGGAGCCCATAGGGTTTTAGTGAGGTTCCGTTGTGTTGCTAAGGGTCTTGTAGAGTGCTGTCGGGTCCTGGAGTATTCTGTAGGGTTCCAGAGGGGCTGGTAGGGTTCCGTCGAAATCTGAAGGGTTCCTTAGGGGCCCGTAGAGTCCTGTAGATTTCCGTAGGGGCCTGTAGGGTTGTGTAAGTGCCCGCAGGGGTTGGTAGGAGCTTGTAGGGTGCCATATGTTTCCGGAGGGTTGTGTAGGGTTCCGTAGGGGCCTGTGGTGTTCCCTAGGGGCCTGTAGAGTCTCGTACAGTTCCGTAGGGTCCTGTAGGTTTCCATAAGCGCCCGCAGAGGTCTGAAGGGGCCCGTACTGTGCCGTAAGGATCCATAGGGTTCCGTAGAGCTTCGTAGGTTCCCTAGAGGCCTCTGGAGTACCGCAGGAGCCAGTAGTGTTCCGTAGGGTCCTCTAGGGTTGAGTAAGTGCCCGCAGGAGTCTGTAGGAATCCGTGGGATTCTCTAAGGTTCTGGAGGGTTCTGCAGGGTTCCGTAGGGGCCCGTAGAGTTCCGTAGTGGCTGGTAAAGTTCCCTAGGGCCCTGTACCGTTCCGTAACTGCCTGCAAGGGTCTTTAGGCTTCCGTAGGGGCTGGTAGGGTTCCATAAAGTTCCGTGGGTTCCTGCAGAGTTCTGCAAGTGCCCGCAAGGGCCTGTAGGGGCCCACAGTGTTTCTGCCAGGTTCCGTAGAGTTCCGTAGGGGCCATATTTTTCTGTAGTGGCTGGTAGTATTCTGTAGGGGTCTGTAGGGTTCCGTAGGCGCCTGCAGTGTTCTGTAGGAGCCCATAGGGTTTTAGTAAGGTTCCGTTGTGTTGCTAAGGGTCTTGTAGAGTGCTGTCGGGTCCTGGAGTATTCTGTAGGGTTCCAGAGGGCCTCGTAGGGTTCCATCGAAATCTATAGGGTTCCCTAGGGGCCCATAGAGTCCCGTAGATTTCCGTAGGGACCTGTAGGGTTGTGTAAGTGCCCGCAGAAGTCTGTAGGAGTCTGTGGGATTCTGTAAGGTTCCGGAGGGTTCTGCGGGGTTCCGTAGGGACCCGTAGAGTTCCGTAGTGGCTGGTAAAGTTCTGTAGGGCCCTGTGGGGTTCTGTATGGACCTGTAGGGTTCCGTAGGGGCCTGCAGGGTTCCGTAAGTGCCCGCAGGTGTCTGTAGGTGTCTGTACGGGTCTGTAGGGTTCCGTAGGCACCTGCAATATTCTGCAGGAGCCCATAGGGTTTTAGTGAGGTTCCGTTGTGTTGCTAAGGGTCTTGTAGAGTGCTGTCGGGTCCTGGAGTATTCTGTAGGGTTCCAGAGGGCCTCGTAGGGTTCCATCGAAATCTATAGGGTTCCCTAGGGGCCCATAGAGTCCCGTAGATTTCCGTAGGGACCTGTAGGGTTGTGTAAGTGCCCGCAGAAGTCTGTAGGAGTCTGTGGGATTCTGTAAGGTTCCGGAGGGTTCTGCGGGGTTCCGTAGGGACCCGTAGAGTTCCGTAGTGGCTGGTAAAGTTCCGTAGGGCCCTGTGGGGTTCTGTATAGACCTGTAGGGTTCCGTAGGGGCCTGCAGGGTTCCGTAAATGCCCGCAGGTGTCTGTAGGGTTCCGTAGGGGTCTGTAGAGTTCCGTAGGTACCTGCAGTGTTCTGTAGGAGCCCATAGGGTTTTAGTGAGGTTCCGTTGTGTTGCTAAGGGTCTTGTAGAGTGCTGTCGGGTCCTGGAGTATTCTGTAGGGTTCCAGAGGGGCTGGTAGGGTTCCGTCGAAATCTGAAGGGTTCCTTGGGGGCCCGTAGAGTCCTGTAGATTTCCGTAGGGGCCTGTAGGGTTGTGTAAGTGCCCGCAGGGGTTGGTAGGAGCTTGTAGGGTGCCATATGTTTCCGGAGGGTTGTGTAGGGTTCCGTAGGGGCCTGTGGTGTTCCCTAGGGGCCTGTAGAGTCTCGTACAGTTCCGTAGGGTCCTGTAGGTTTCCATAAGCACCCGCAGAGGTCTGAAGGGCCCCGTACTGTTCCGTAAGGATCCATAGGGTTCCGTAGAGCTTCGTAGGTTCCCTAGAGGCCTCTGGAGTACCGCAGGAGCCAGTAGTGTTCCGTAGGGTCCTCTAGGGTTGAGTAAGTGCCCGCAGGAGTCTGTAGGAATCCGTGGGATTCTGTAAGGTTCTGGAGGGTTCTGCAGGGTTCCGTAGGGGCCCGTAGAGTTCCGTAGTGGCTGGTAAAGTTCCCTAGGGCCCTGTACCGTTCCGTAACTGCCTGCAAGGGTCTTTAGGCTTCCGTAGGGGCTGGTAGGGTTCCATAAAGTTCCGTGGGTTCCTGCAGAGTTCTGCAAGTGCCCGCAAGGGCCTGTAGGGGCCCACGGTGTTTCTGCCAGGTTCCGTAGAGTTCCGTAGGGGCCATATTTTTCTGTAGTGGCTGGTAGTATTCTGTAGGGGTCTGTAGGGTTCCGTAGGCGCCTGCAGTGTTCTGTAGGAGCCCATAGGGTTTTAGTGAGGTTCCGTTGTGTTGCTAAGGGTCTTGTAGAGTGCTGTCGGGTCCTGGAGTATTCTGTAGGGTTCCAGAGGGCCTCGTAGGGTTCCGTCGAAATCTATAGGGTTCCCTAGGGGCCCATAGAGTCCCGTAGATTTCCGTAGGGACCTGTAGGGTTGTGTAAGCGCCCGCAGAAGTCTGTAGGAGTCTGTGGGATTCTGTAAGGTTCCGGAGGGTTCTGCAGGGTTCCGTAGGGACCCGTAGAGTTCCGTAGTGGCTGGTAAAGTTCCGTAGGGCCCTGTGGGGTTCTGTATGGACCTGTAGGGTTCCGTAGGGGCCTGCAGGGTTCCGTAAGTGCCCGCAGGTGTCTGTAGGGTTCCGTAGGGGTCTGTAGGGTTCCGTAGGCACCTGCAGTGTTCTGTAGGAGCCCATAGGGTTTTAGTGAGGTTCCGTTGTGTTGCTAAGGGTCTTGTAGAGTCCTGTCGAGTCCTGGAGTATTCTGTAGGGTTCCAGAGGGCCTCGTAGGGTTCCGTCGAAATCTGAAGGGTTCCCTAGGGGCCCGTAGAGTCCCATAGATTTCCGTAGGGGCCTGTAGGGTTATGTAAGTGCCCGCAGGGGTTGGTAGGAGCTTGTAGGGTGCCATATGTTTCCGGAGGGTTGTGTAGGGTTCCGTAGGGGCCTGTGGTGTTCCCTAGGGGCCTGTAGAGTCTCGTACAGTTCCGTAGGGTCCTGTAGGTTTCCATAAGCACCCGCAGAGCTCTGAAGGGCCCCGTACTGTTCCGTAAGGATCCATAGGGGTCCGTAGAGCTTCGTAGGTTCCCTAGAGGCCTCTGGAGTACCGCAGGAGCCAGTAGTGTTCTGTAGGGGCCCGTAGGGTTCCTTCCATAGGAGCTGGCAGTGTTCCGTAGGGTCCTCTAGGGTTGAGTAAGTGCCCGCAGGAGTCTGTAGGAATCCGTGGGATTCTGTAAGGTTCTGGAGGGTTCTGCAGGGTTCCGTAGGGGCCCGTAGAGTTCCGTAGTGGCTGGTAAAGTTCCCTAGGGCCCTGTACCATTCCGTAACTGCCTGCAAGGGTCTTTAGGCTTCCGTAGGGGCTGGTAGGGTTCCATAAAGTTCCGTGGGTTCCTGCAGAGTTCTGCAAGTGCCCGCAAGGGCCTGTAGGGGCCCACAGTGTTTCTGTCAGGTTCCGTAGAGTTCCGTAGGGGCCATATTTTTCTGTAGTGGCTGGTAGTATTCTGTAGGGGTCTGTAGGGTTCCGTAGGCGCCTGCAGTGTTCTGTAGGAGCCCATAGGGTTTTAGTGAGGTTCCGTTGTGTTGCTAAGGGTCTTGTAGAGTGCTGTCGGGTCCTGGAGTATTCTGTAGGGTTCCAGAGGGCCTCGTAGGGTTCCATCGAAATCTATAGGGTTCCCTAGGGGCCCATAGAGTCCCGTAGATTTCCGTAGGGACCTGTAGGGTTGTGTAAGTGCCCGCAGAAGTCTGTAGGAGTCTGTGGGATTCTGTAAGGTTCCGGAGGGTTCTGCAGGGTTCCGTAGGGACCCGTAGAGTTCCGTAGTGGCTGGTAAAGTTCCGTAGGGCCCTGTGGGGTTCTGTATGGACCTGTAGGATTCCGTAGGGGCCTGCAGGGTTCCGTAAGTGCCCGCAGGTGTCTGTAGGGTTCCGTAGGGGTCTGTAGGGTTCCGTAGGCACCTGCAGTGTTCTGTAGGAGCCCATAGGGTTTTCGTGAGGTTCCGTTGTGTTGCTAAGGGTCTTGTAGAGTGCTGTCGGGTCCTGGAGTATTCTGTAGGGTTCCAGAGGGCCTCGTAGGGTTCCATCGAAATCTATAGGGTTCCCTAGGGGCCCATAGAGTCCCGTAGATTTCCGTAGGGACCTGTAGGGTTGTGTAAGTGCCCGCAGAAGTCTGTAGGAGTCTGTGGGATTCTGTAAGGTTCCGGAGGGTTCTGCGGGGTTCCGTAGGGACCCGTAGAGTTCCGTAGTGGCTGGTAAAGTTCCGTAGGGCCCTGTGGGGTTCTGTATAGACCTGTAGGGTTCCGTAGGGGCCTGCAGGGTTCCGTAAATGCCCGCAGGTGTCTGTAGGGTTCCGTAGGGGTCTGTAGGGTTCCGTAGGTACCTGCAGTGTTCTGTAGGAGCCCATAGGGTTTTAGTGAGGTTCCGTTGTGTTGCTAAGGGTCTTGTAGAGTGCTGTCGGGTCCTGGAGTATTCTGTAGGGTTCCAGAGGGGCTGGTAGGGTTCCGTCGAAATCTGAAGGGTTCCTTAGGGGCCCGTAGAGTCCTGTAGATTTCCGTAGGGGCCTGTAGGGTTGTGTAAGTGCCCGCAGGGGTTGGTAGGAGCTTGTAGGGTGCCATATGTTTCCGGAGGGTTGTGTAGGGTTCCGTAGGGGCCTGTGGTGTTCCCTAGGGGCCTGTAGAGTCTCGTACAGTTCCGTAGGGTCCTGTAGGTTTCCATAAGCGCCCGCAGAGGTCTGAAGGGGCCCGTACTGTGCCGTAAGGATCCATAGGGTTCCGTAGAGCTTCGTAGGTTCCCTAGAGGCCTCTGGAGTACCGCAGGAGCCAGTAGTGTTCCGTAGGGTCCTCTAGGGTTGAGTAAGTGCCCGCAGGAGTCTGTAGGAATCCGTGGGATTCTCTAAGGTTCTGGAGGGTTCTGCAGGGTTCCGTAGGGGCCCGTAGAGTTCCGTAGTGGCTGGTAAAGTTCCCTAGGGCCCTGTACCGTTCCGTAACTGCCTGCAAGGGTCTTTAGGCTTCCGTAGGGGCTGGTAGGGTTCCATAAAGTTCCGTGGGTTCCTGCAGAGTTCTGCAAGTGCCCGCAAGGGCCTGTAGGGGCCCACAGTGTTTCTGCCAGGTTCCGTAGAGTTCCGTAGGGGCCATATTTTTCTGTAGTGGCTGGTAGTATTCTGTAGGGGTCTGTAGGGTTCCGTAGGCGCCTGCAGTGTTCTGTAGGAGCCCATAGGGTTTTAGTAAGGTTCCGTTGTGTTGCTAAGGGTCTTGTAGAGTGCTGTCGGGTCCTGGAGTATTCTGTAGGGTTCCAGAGGGCCTCGTAGGGTTCCATCGAAATCTATAGGGTTCCCTAGGGGCCCATAGAGTCCCGTAGATTTCCGTAGGGACCTGTAGGGTTGTGTAAGTGCCCGCAGAAGTCTGTAGGAGTCTGTGGGATTCTGTAAGGTTCCGGAGGGTTCTGCGGGGTTCCGTAGGGACCCGTAGAGTTCCGTAGTGGCTGGTAAAGTTCTGTAGGGCCCTGTGGGGTTCTGTATGGACCTGTAGGGTTCCGTAGGGGCCTGCAGGGTTCCGTAAGTGCCCGCAGGTGTCTGTAGGTGTCTGTACGGGTCTGTAGGGTTCCGTAGGCACCTGCAATATTCTGCAGGAGCCCATAGGGTTTTAGTGAGGTTCCGTTGTGTTGCTAAGGGTCTTGTAGAGTGCTGTCGGGTCCTGGAGTATTCTGTAGGGTTCCAGAGGGCCTCATAGGGTTCCATCGAAATCTATAGGGTTCCCTAGGGGCCCATAGAGTCCCGTAGATTTCCGTAGGGACCTGTAGGGTTGTGTAAGTGCCCGCAGAAGTCTGTAGGAGTCTGTGGGATTCTGTAAGGTTCCGGAGGGTTCTGCGGGGTTCCGTAGGGACCCGTAGAGTTCCGTAGTGGCTGGTAAAGTTCCGTAGGGCCCTGTGGGGTTCTGTATAGACCTGTAGGGTTCCGTAGGGGCCTGCAGGGTTCCGTAAATGCCCGCAGGTGTCTGTAGGGTTCCGTAGGGGTCTGTAGGGTTCCGTAGGTACCTGCAGTGTTCTGTAGGAGCCCATAGGGTTTTAGTGAGGTTCCGTTGTGTTGCTAAGGGTCTTGTAGAGTGCTGTCGGGTCCTGGAGTATTCTGTAGGGTTCCAGAGGGGCTGGTAGGGTTCCGTCGAAATCTGAAGGGTTCCTTGGGGGCCCGTAGAGTCCTGTAGATTTCCGTAGGGGCCTGTAGGGTTGTGTAAGTGCCCGCAGGGGTTGGTAGGAGCTTGTAGGGTGCCATATGTTTCCGGAGGGTTGTGTAGGGTTCCGTAGGGGCCTGTGGTGTTCCCTAGGGGCCTGTAGAGTCTCGTACAGTTCCGTAGGGTCCTGTAGGTTTCCATAAGCACCCGCAGAGGTCTGAAGGGCCCCGTACTGTTCCGTAAGGATCCATAGGGTTCCGTAGAGCTTCGTAGGTTCCCTAGAGGCCTCTGGAGTACCGCAGGAGCCAGTAGTGTTCCGTAGGGTCCTCTAGGGTTGAGTAAGTGCCCGCAGGAGTCTGTAGGAATCCGTGGGATTCTGTAAGGTTCTGGAGGGTTCTGCAGGGTTCCGTAGGGGCCCGTAGAGTTCCGTAGTGGCTGGTAAAGTTCCCTAGGGCCCTGTACCGTTCCGTAACTGCCTGCAAGGGTCTTTAGGCTTCCGTAGGGGCTGGTAGGGTTCCATAAAGTTCCGTGGGTTCCTGCAGAGTTCTGCAAGTGCCCGCAAGGGCCTGTAGGGGCCCACGGTGTTTCTGCCAGGTTCCGTAGAGTTCCGTAGGGGCCATATTTTTCTGTAGTGGCTGGTAGTATTCTGTAGGGGTCTGTAGGGTTCCGTAGGCGCCTGCAGTGTTCTGTAGGAGCCCATAGGGTTTTAGTGAGGTTCCGTTGTGTTGCTAAGGGTCTTGTAGAGTGCTGTCGGGTCCTGGAGTATTCTGTAGGGTTCCAGAGGGCCTCGTAGGGTTCCGTCGAAATCTATAGGGTTCCCTAGGGGCCCATAGAGTCCCGTAGATTTCCGTAGGGACCTGTAGGGTTGTGTAAGCGCCCGCAGAAGTCTGTAGGAGTCTGTGGGATTCTGTAAGGTTCCGGAGGGTTCTGCAGGGTTCCGTAGGGACCCGTAGAGTTCCGTAGTGGCTGGTAAAGTTCCGTAGGGCCCTGTGGGGTTCTGTATGGACCTGTAGGGTTCCGTAGGGGCCTGCAGGGTTCCGTAAGTGCCCGCAGGTGTCTGTAGGGTTCCGTAGGGGTCTGTAGGGTTCCGTAGGCACCTGCAGTGTTCTGTAGGAGCCCATAGGGTTTTAGTGAGGTTCCGTTGTGTTGCTAAGGGTCTTGTAGAGTCCTGTCGAGTCCTGGAGTATTCTGTAGGGTTCCAGAGGGCCTCGTAGGGTTCCGTCGAAATCTGAAGGGTTCCCTAGGGGCCCGTAGAGTCCCATAGATTTCCGTAGGGGCCTGTAGGGTTATGTAAGTGCCCGCAGGGGTTGGTAGGAGCTTGTAGGGTGCCATATGTTTCCGGAGGGTTGTGTAGGGTTCCGTAGGGGCCTGTGGTGTTCCCTAGGGGCCTGTAGAGTCTCGTACAGTTCCGTAGGGTCCTGTAGGTTTCCATAAGCACCCGCAGAGCTCTGAAGGGCCCCGTACTGTTCCGTAAGGATCCATAGGGGTCCGTAGAGCTTCGTAGGTTCCCTAGAGGCCTCTGGAGTACCGCAGGAGCCAGTAGTGTTCTGTAGGGGCCCGTAGGGTTCCTTCCATAGGAGCTGGCAGTGTTCCGTAGGGTCCTCTAGGGTTGAGTAAGTGCCCGCAGGAGTCTGTAGGAATCCGTGGGATTCTGTAAGGTTCTGGAGGGTTCTGCAGGGTTCCGTAGGGGCCCGTAGAGTTCCGTAGTGGCTGGTAAAGTTCCCTAGGGCCCTGTACCGTTCCGTAACTGCCTGCAAGGGTCTTTAGGCTTCCGTAGGGGCTGGTAGGGTTCCATAAAGTTCCGTGGGTTCCTGCAGAGTTCTGCAAGTGCCCGCAAGGGCCTGTAGGGGCCCACGGTGTTTCTGCCAGGTTCCGTAGAGTTCCGTAGGGGCCATATTTTTCTGTAGTGGCTGGTAGTATTCTGTAGGGGTCTGTAGGGTTCCGTAGGCGCCTGCAGTGTTCTGTAGGAGCCCATAGGGTTTTAGTGAGGTTCCGTTGTGTTGCTAAGGGTCTTGTAGAGTGCTGTCGGGTCCTGGAGTATTCTGTAGGGTTCCAGAGGGCCTCGTAGGGTTCCGTCGAAATCTATAGGGTTCCCTAGGGGCCCATAGAGTCCCGTAGATTTCCGTAGGGACCTGTAGGGTTGTGTAAGCGCCCGCAGAAGTCTGTAGGAGTCTGTGGGATTCTGTAAGGTTCCGGAGGGTTCTGCAGGGTTCCGTAGGGACCCGTAGAGTTCCGTAGTGGCTGGTAAAGTTCCGTAGGGCCCTGTGGGGTTCTGTATGGACCTGTAGGGTTCCGTAGGGGCCTGCAGGGTTCCGTAAGTGCCCGCAGGTGTCTGTAGGGTTCCGTAGGGGTCTGTAGGGTTCCGTAGGCACCTGCAGTGTTCTGTAGGAGCCCATAGGGTTTTAGTGAGGTTCCGTTGTGTTGCTAAGGGTCTTGTAGAGTCCTGTCGAGTCCTGGAGTATTCTGTAGGGTTCCAGAGGGCCTCGTAGGGTTCCGTCGAAATCTGAAGGGTTCCCTAGGGGCCCGTAGAGTCCCATAGATTTCCGTAGGGGCCTGTAGGGTTATGTAAGTGCCCGCAGGGGTTGGTAGGAGCTTGTAGGGTGCCATATGTTTCCGGAGGGTTGTGTAGGGTTCCGTAGGGGCCTGTGGTGTTCCCTAGGGGCCTGTAGAGTCTCGTACAGTTCCGTAGGGTCCTGTAGGTTTCCATAAGCACCCGCAGAGCTCTGAAGGGCCCCGTACTGTTCCGTAAGGATCCATAGGGGTCCGTAGAGCTTCGTAGGTTCCCTAGAGGCCTCTGGAGTACCGCAGGAGCCAGTAGTGTTCTGTAGGGGCCCGTAGGGTTCCTTCCATAGGAGCTGGCAGTGTTCCGTAGGGTCCTCTAGGGTTGAGTAAGTGCCCGCAGGAGTCTGTAGGAATCCGTGGGATTCTGTAAGGTTCTGGAGGGTTCTGCAGGGTTCCGTAGGGGCCCGTAGAGTTCCGTAGTGGCTGGTAAAGTTCCCTAGGGCCCTGTACCATTCCGTAACTGCCTGCAAGGGTCTTTAGGCTTCCGTAGGGGCTGGTAGGGTTCCATAAAGTTCCGTGGGTTCCTGCAGAGTTCTGCAAGTGCCCGCAAGGGCCTGTAGGGGCCCACAGTGTTTCTGTCAGGTTCCGTAGAGTTCCGTAGGGGCCATATTTTTCTGTAGTGGCTGGTAGTATTCTGTAGGGGTCTGTAGGGTTCCGTAGGCGCCTGCAGTGTTCTGTAGGAGCCCATAGGGTTTTAGTGAGGTTCCGTTGTGTTGCTAAGGGTCTTGTAGAGTGCTGTCGGGTCCTGGAGTATTCTGTAGGGTTCCAGAGGGCCTCGTAGGGTTCCATCGAAATCTATAGGGTTCCCTAGGGGCCCATAGAGTCCCGTAGATTTCCGTAGGGACCTGTAGGGTTGTGTAAGTGCCCGCAGAAGTCTGTAGGAGTCTGTGGGATTCTGTAAGGTTCCGGAGGGTTCTGCAGGGTTCCGTAGGGACCCGTAGAGTTCCGTAGTGGCTGGTAAAGTTCCGTAGGGCCCTGTGGGGTTCTGTATGGACCTGTAGGATTCCGTAGGGGCCTGCAGGGTTCCGTAAGTGCCCGCAGGTGTCTGTAGGGTTCCGTAGGGGTCTGTAGGGTTCCGTAGGCACCTGCAGTGTTCTGTAGGAGCCCATAGGGTTTTCGTGAGGTTCCGTTGTGTTGCTAAGGGTCTTGTAGAGTGCTGTCGGGTCCTGGAGTATTCTGTAGGGTTCCAGAGGGCCTCGTAGGGTTCCATCGAAATCTATAGGGTTCCCTAGGGGCCCATAGAGTCCCGTAGATTTCCGTAGGGACCTGTAGGGTTGTGTAAGTGCCCGCAGAAGTCTGTAGGAGTCTGTGGGATTCTGTAAGGTTCCGGAGGGTTCTGCGGGGTTCCGTAGGGACCCGTAGAGTTCCGTAGTGGCTGGTAAAGTTCCCTAGGGCCCTGTACCGTTCCGTAACTGCCTGCAAGGGTCTTTAGGCTTCCGTAGGGGCTGGTAGGGTTCCATAAAGTTCCGTGGGTTCCTGCAGAGTTCTGCAAGTGCCCGCAAGTGCCTGTAGGGGCCCACAGTGTTTCTGCCAGGTTCCGTAGAGTTCCGTAGGGGCCATATTTTTCTGTAGTGGCCGGTAGTATTCTGTAGGGGTCTGTAGGGTTCCGTAGGCGCCTGCAGTGTTCTGTAGGAGCCCATAGGGTTTTAGTGAGGTTCCGTTGTGTTGCTAAGGGTCTTGTAGAGTGCTGTCGGGTCCTGGAGTATTCTGTAGGGTTCCAGAGGGCCTCGTAGGGTTCCGTCGAAATCTGAAGGGTTCCCTAGGGGCCCATAGAGTCCCGTAGATTTCCGTAGGGACCTGTAGGGTTGTGTAAGTGCCCGCAGAAGTCTGTAGGAGTCTGTGGGATTCTGTAAGGTTCTGGAGGGTTCTGCAGGGTTCCGTAGGGACCCGTAGAGTTCCGTAGTGGCTGGTAAAGTTCCGTAGGGCCCTGTGGGGTTCTGTATGGACCTGTAGGGTTCCTTAGGGGCCTGCAGGGTTCCGTAAGTGCCCGCAGGTGTCTGTAGGGTTCCGTAGGGGTCTGTAGGGTTCCGTAGGCACCTGCAGTGTTCTGTAGGAGCCCATAGGGTTTTAGTGAGGTTCCGTTGTGTTGCTAAGGGTCTTGTAGAGTGCTGTCGGGTCCTGGAGTATTCTGTAGGGTTCCAGAGGGCCTCGTAGGGTTCCGTCAAAATCTGAAGGGTTCCTTTGGGGCCCGTAGAGTCCCGTAGATTTCCGTAGGGACCTGTAGGGTTGTGTAAGTGCCCGCAGAAGTCTGTAGGAGTCTGTGGGATTCTGTAAGGTTCCGGAGGGTTCTGCGGGGTTCCGTAGGGACCCGTAGAGTTCCGTAGTGGCTGGTAAAGTTCCGTAGGGCCCTGTGGGGTTCTGTATGGACCTGTAGGGTTCCGTAGGGGCCTGCAGGGTTCCGTAAATGCCCGCAGGTGTCTGTAGGGTTCCGTAGGGGTCTGTAGGGTTCCGTAGGCACCTGCAGTGTTCTGTAGGAGCCCATAGGGTTTTAGTGAGGTTCCGTTGTGTTGCTAAGGGTCTTGTAGAGTGCTGTCGGGTCCTGGAGTATTCTGTAGGGTTCCAGAGGGGCTGGTAGGGTTCCGTCGAAATCTGAAGGGTTCCCTAGGGGCCCGTAGAGTCCCGTAGATTTCCGTAGGGACCTGTAGGGTTGTGTAAGTGCCCGCAGAAGTCTGTAGGAGTCTGTGGGATTCTGTAAGGTTCCGGAGGGTTCTGCAGGGTTCCGTAGGGACCCGTAGAGTTCCGTAGTGGCTGGTAAAGTTCCGTAGGGCCCTGTGGGGTTCTGTATGGACCTGTAGGGTTCCGTAGGGGCCTGCAGGGTTCCGTAAGTGCCCGCAGGTGTCTGTAGGGTTCCGTAGGGGTCTGTAGGGTTCCGTAGGCACCTGCAGTGTTCTGTAGGAGCCCATAGGGTTTTAGTGAGGTTCCGTTGTGTTGCTAAGGGTCTTGTAGAGTGCTGTCGGGTCCTGGAGTATTCTGTAGGGTTCCAGAGGGGCTGGTAGGGTTCCGTCGAAATCTGAAGGGTTCCCTAGGGGCCCGTAGAGTCCCGTAGATTTCCGTAGGGGCCTGTAGGGTTGTGTAAGTGCCCGCAGGGGTTGGTAGGAGCTTGTAGGGTGCCATATGTTTCCGGAGGGTTGTGTAGGGTTCCGTAGGGGCCTGTGGTGTTCCCTAGGGGCCTGTAGAGTCTTGTACAGTTCCGTAGGGTCCTGTAGGTTTCCATAAGCGCCCGCAGAGGTCTGAAGGGGCCCGTACTGTTCCGTAAGGATCCATAGGGTTCCGTAGAGCTTCGTAGGTTCCCTAGAGGCCTCTGGAGTACCGCAGGAGCCAGTAGTGTTCCGTAGGGTCCTCTAGGGTTGAGTATGTGCCCGCAGGAGTCTGTAGGAATCCGTGGGATTCTCTAAGGTTCTGGAGGGTTCTGCAGGGTTCCGTAGGGGCCCGTAGAGTTCCGTAGTGGCTGGTAAAGTTCCCTAGGGCCCTGTACCGTTCCGTAACTGCCTGCAAGGGTCTTTAGGCTTCCGTAGGGGCTGGTAGGGTTCCATAAAGTTCCGTGGGTTCCTGCAGAGTTCTGCAAGTGCCCGCAAGGGCCTGTAGGGGCGCACAGTGTTTCTGTCAGGTTCCGTAGAGTTCCGTAGGGGCCATATTTTTCTGTAGTGGCTGGTAGTATTCTGTAGGGGTCTGTAGGGTTCCGTAGGCGCCTGCAGTGTTCTGTAGGAGCCCATAGGGTTTTAGTGAGGTTCCGTTGTGTTGCTAAGGGTCTTGTAGAGTGCTGTCGGGTCCTGGAGTATTCTGTAGGGTTCCAGAGGGCCTCGTAGGGTTCCATCGAAATCTATAGGGTTCCCTAGGGGCCCATAGAGTCCCGTAGATTTCCGTAGGGACCTGTAGGGTTGTGTAAGTGCCCGCAGAAGTCTGTAGGAGTCTGTGGGATTCTGTAAGGTTCCGGAGGGTTCTGCGGGGTTCCGTAGGGACCCGTAGAGTTCCGTAGTGGCTGGTAAAGTTCCGTAGGGCCCTGTGGGGTTCTGTATGGACCTGTAGGGTTCCGTAGGGGCCTGCAGGGTTCCGTAAGTGCCCGCAGGTGTCTGTAGGTGTCTGTACGGGTCTGTAGGGTTCCGTAGGCACCTGCAGTGTTCTGTAGGAGCCCATAGGGTTTTAGTGAGGTTCCGTTGTGTTGCTAAGGGTCTTGTAGAGTGCTGTCGGGTCCTGGAGTATTCTGTAGGGTTCCAGAGGGCCTCATAGGGTTCCATCGAAATCTATAGGGTTCCCTAGGGGCCCATAGAGTCCCGTAGATTTCCGTAGGGACCTGTAGGGTTGTGTAAGTGCCCGCAGAAGTCTGTAGGAGTCTGTGGGATTCTGTAAGGTTCCGGAGGGTTCTGCGGGGTTCCGTAGGGACCCGTAGAGTTCCGTAGTGGCTGGTAAAGTTCCGTAGGGCCCTGTGGGGTTCTGTATAGACCTGTAGGGTTCCGTAGGGGCCTGCAGGGTTCCGTAAATGCCCGCAGGTGTCTGTAGGGTTCCGTAGGGGTCTGTAGGGTTCCGTAGGTACCTGCAGTGTTCTGTAGGAGCCCATAGGGTTTTAGTGAGGTTCCGTTGTGTTGCTAAGGGTCTTGTAGAGTGCTGTCGGGTCCTGGAGTATTCTGTAGGGTTCCAGAGGGGCTGGTAGGGTTCCGTCGAAATCTGAAGGGTTCCTTAGGGGCCCGTAGAGTCCTGTAGATTTCCGTAGGGGCCTGTAGGGTTGTGTAAGTGCCCGCAGGGGTTGGTAGGAGCTTGTAGGGTGCCATATGTTTCCGGAGGGTTGTGTAGGGTTCCGTAGGGGCCTGTGGTGTTCCCTAGGGGCCTGTAGAGTCTCGTACAGTTCCGTAGGGTCCTGTAGGTTTCCATAAGCGCCCGCAGAGGTCTGAAGGGGCCCGTACTGTGCCGTAAGGATCCATAGGGTTCCGTAGAGCTTCGTAGGTTCCCTAGAGGCCTCTGGAGTACCGCAGGAGCCAGTAGTGTTCTGTAGGGTCCTCTAGGGTTGAGTAAGTGCCCGCAGGAGTCTGTAGGAATCCGTGGGATTCTCTAAGGTTCTGGAGGGTTCTGCAGGGTTCCGTAGGGGCCCGTAGAGTTCCGTAGTGGCTGGTAAAGTTCCCTAGGGCCCTGTACCGTTCCGTAACTGCCTGCAAGGGTCTTTAGGCTTCCGTAGGGGCTGGTAGGGTTCCATAAAGTTCCGTGGGTTCCTGCAGAGTTCTGCAAGTGCCCGCAAGGGCCTGTAGGGGCCCACAGTGTTTCTGCCAGGTTCCGTAGAGTTCCGTAGGGGCCATATTTTTCTGTAGTGGCTGGTAGTATTCTGTAGGGGTCTGTAGGGTTCCGTAGGCGCCTGCAGTGTTCTGTAGGAGCCCATAGGGTTTTAGTAAGGTTCCGTTGTGTTGCTAAGGGTCTTGTAGAGTGCTGTCGGGTCCTGGAGTATTCTGTAGGGTTCCAGAGGGCCTCGTAGGGTTCCATCGAAATCTATAGGGTTCCCTAGGGGCCCATAGAGTCCCGTAGATTTCCGTAGGGACCTGTAGGGTTGTGTAAGTGCCCGCAGAAGTCTGTAGGAGTCTGTGGGATTCTGTAAGGTTCCGGAGGGTTCTGCGGGGTTCCGTAGGGACCCGTAGAGTTCCGTAGTGGCTGGTAAAGTTCTGTAGGGCCCTGTGGGGTTCTGTATGGACCTGTAGGGTTCCGTAGGGGCCTGCAGGGTTCCGTAAGTGCCCGCAGGTGTCTGTAGGTGTCTGTACGGGTCTGTAGGGTTCCGTAGGCACCTGCAATATTCTGCAGGAGCCCATAGGGTTTTAGTGAGGTTCCGTTGTGTTGCTAAGGGTCTTGTAGAGTGCTGTCGGGTCCTGGAGTATTCTGTAGGGTTCCAGAGGGCCTCGTAGGGTTCCATCGAAATCTATAGGGTTCCCTAGGGGCCCATAGAGTCCCGTAGATTTCCGTAGGGACCTGTAGGGTTGTGTAAGTGCCCGCAGAAGTCTGTAGGAGTCTGTGGGATTCTGTAAGGTTCCGGAGGGTTCTGCGGGGTTCCGTAGGGACCCGTAGAGTTCCGTAGTGGCTGGTAAAGTTCCGTAGGGCCCTGTGGGGTTCTGTATAGACCTGTAGGGTTCCGTAGGGGCCTGCAGGGTTCCGTAAATGCCCGCAGGTGTCTGTAGGGTTCCGTAGGGGTCTGTAGGGTTCCGTAGGTACCTGCAGTGTTCTGTAGGAGCCCATAGGGTTTTAGTGAGGTTCCGTTGTGTTGCTAAGGGTCTTGTAGAGTGCTGTCGGGTCCTGGAGTATTCTGTAGGGTTCCAGAGGGGCTGGTAGGGTTCCGTCGAAATCTGAAGGGTTCCTTGGGGGCCCGTAGAGTCCTGTAGATTTCCGTAGGGGCCTGTAGGGTTGTGTAAGTGCCCGCAGGGGTTGGTAGGAGCTTGTAGGGTGCCATATGTTTCCGGAGGGTTGTGTAGGGTTCCGTAGGGGCCTGTGGTGTTCCCTAGGGGCCTGTAGAGTCTCGTACAGTTCCGTAGGGTCCTGTAGGTTTCCATAAGCACCCGCAGAGGTCTGAAGGGCCCCGTACTGTTCCGTAAGGATCCATAGGGTTCCGTAGAGCTTCGTAGGTTCCCTAGAGGCCTCTGGAGTACCGCAGGAGCCAGTAGTGTTCCGTAGGGTCCTCTAGGGTTGAGTAAGTGCCCGCAGGAGTCTGTAGGAATCCGTGGGATTCTGTAAGGTTCTGGAGGGTTCTGCAGGGTTCCGTAGGGGCCCGTAGAGTTCCGTAGTGGCTGGTAAAGTTCCCTAGGGCCCTGTACCGTTCCGTAACTGCCTGCAAGGGTCTTTAGGCTTCCGTAGGGGCTGGTAGGGTTCCATAAAGTTCCGTGGGTTCCTGCAGAGTTCTGCAAGTGCCCGCAAGGGCCTGTAGGGGCCCACGGTGTTTCTGCCAGGTTCCGTAGAGTTCCGTAGGGGCCATATTTTTCTGTAGTGGCTGGTAGTATTCTGTAGGGGTCTGTAGGGTTCCGTAGGCGCCTGCAGTGTTCTGTAGGAGCCCATAGGGTTTTAGTGAGGTTCCGTTGTGTTGCTAAGGGTCTTGTAGAGTGCTGTCGGGTCCTGGAGTATTCTGTAGGGTTCCAGAGGGCCTCGTAGGGTTCCGTCGAAATCTATAGGGTTCCCTAGGGGCCCATAGAGTCCCGTAGATTTCCGTAGGGACCTGTAGGGTTGTGTAAGCGCCCGCAGAAGTCTGTAGGAGTCTGTGGGATTCTGTAAGGTTCCGGAGGGTTCTGCAGGGTTCCGTAGGGACCCGTAGAGTTCCGTAGTGGCTGGTAAAGTTCCGTAGGGCCCTGTGGGGTTCTGTATGGACCTGTAGGGTTCCGTAGGGGCCTGCAGGGTTCCGTAAGTGCCCGCAGGTGTCTGTAGGGTTCCGTAGGGGTCTGTAGGGTTCCGTAGGCACCTGCAGTGTTCTGTAGGAGCCCATAGGGTTTTAGTGAGGTTCCGTTGTGTTGCTAAGGGTCTTGTAGAGTCCTGTCGAGTCCTGGAGTATTCTGTAGGGTTCCAGAGGGCCTCGTAGGGTTCCGTCGAAATCTGAAGGGTTCCCTAGGGGCCCGTAGAGTCCCATAGATTTCCGTAGGGGCCTGTAGGGTTATGTAAGTGCCCGCAGGGGTTGGTAGGAGCTTGTAGGGTGCCATATGTTTCCGGAGGGTTGTGTAGGGTTCCGTAGGGGCCTGTGGTGTTCCCTAGGGGCCTGTAGAGTCTCGTACAGTTCCGTAGGGTCCTGTAGGTTTCCATAAGCACCCGCAGAGCTCTGAAGGGCCCCGTACTGTTCCGTAAGGATCCATAGGGGTCCGTAGAGCTTCGTAGGTTCCCTAGAGGCCTCTGGAGTACCGCAGGAGCCAGTAGTGTTCTGTAGGGGCCCGTAGGGTTCCTTCCATAGGAGCTGGCAGTGTTCCGTAGGGTCCTCTAGGGTTGAGTAAGTGCCCGCAGGAGTCTGTAGGAATCCGTGGGATTCTGTAAGGTTCTGGAGGGTTCTGCAGGGTTCCGTAGGGGCCCGTAGAGTTCCGTAGTGGCTGGTAAAGTTCCCTAGGGCCCTGTACCATTCCGTAACTGCCTGCAAGGGTCTTTAGGCTTCCGTAGGGGCTGGTAGGGTTCCATAAAGTTCCGTGGGTTCCTGCAGAGTTCTGCAAGTGCCCGCAAGGGCCTGTAGGGGCCCACAGTGTTTCTGTCAGGTTCCGTAGAGTTCCGTAGGGGCCATATTTTTCTGTAGTGGCTGGTAGTATTCTGTAGGGGTCTGTAGGGTTCCGTAGGCGCCTGCAGTGTTCTGTAGGAGCCCATAGGGTTTTAGTGAGGTTCCGTTGTGTTGCTAAGGGTCTTGTAGAGTGCTGTCGGGTCCTGGAGTATTCTGTAGGGTTCCAGAGGGCCTCGTAGGGTTCCATCGAAATCTATAGGGTTCCCTAGGGGCCCATAGAGTCCCGTAGATTTCCGTAGGGACCTGTAGGGTTGTGTAAGTGCCCGCAGAAGTCTGTAGGAGTCTGTGGGATTCTGTAAGGTTCCGGAGGGTTCTGCAGGGTTCCGTAGGGACCCGTAGAGTTCCGTAGTGGCTGGTAAAGTTCCGTAGGGCCCTGTGGGGTTCTGTATGGACCTGTAGGATTCCGTAGGGGCCTGCAGGGTTCCGTAAGTGCCCGCAGGTGTCTGTAGGGTTCCGTAGGGGTCTGTAGGGTTCCGTAGGCACCTGCAGTGTTCTGTAGGAGCCCATAGGGTTTTCGTGAGGTTCCGTTGTGTTGCTAAGGGTCTTGTAGAGTGCTGTCGGGTCCTGGAGTATTCTGTAGGGTTCCAGAGGGCCTCGTAGGGTTCCATCGAAATCTATAGGGTTCCCTAGGGGCCCATAGAGTCCCGTAGATTTCCGTAGGGACCTGTAGGGTTGTGTAAGTGCCCGCAGAAGTCTGTAGGAGTCTGTGGGATTCTGTAAGGTTCCGGAGGGTTCTGCGGGGTTCCGTAGGGACCCGTAGAGTTCCGTAGTGGCTGGTAAAGTTCCGTAGGGCCCTGTGGGGTTCTGTATGGACCTGTAGGGTTCCGTAGGGGCCTGCAGGGTTCCGTAAATGCCCGCAGGTGTCTGTAGGGTTCCGTAGGGGTCTGTAGGGTTCCGTAGGTACCTGCAGTGTTCTGTAGGAGCCCATAGGGTTTTAGTGAGGTTCCGTTGTGTTGCTAAGGGTCTTGTAGAGTGCTGTCGGGTCCTGGAGTATTCTGTAGGGTTCCAGAGGGGCTGGTAGGGTTCCGTCGAAATCTGAAGGGTTCCCTAGGGGCCCGTAGAGTCCCGTAGATTTCCATAGGGGCCTGTAGGGTTGTGTAAGTGCCCGCAGGGGTTGGTAGGAGCTTGTAGGGTGCCATATGTTTCCGGAGGGTTGTGTAGGGTTCCGTAGGGGCCTGTGGTGTTCCCTAGGGGCCTGTAGAGTCTCGTACAGTTCCGTAGGGTCCTGTAGGTTTCCATAAGCGCCCGCAGAGGTCTGAAGGGGCCCGTACTGTTCCGTAAGGATCCATAGGGTTCCGTAGAGCTTCGTAGGTTCCCTAGAGGCCTCTGGAGTACCGCAGGAGCCAGTAGTGTTCCGTAGGGTCCTCTAGGGTTGAGTAAGTGCCCGCAGGAGTCTGTAGGAATCCGTGGGATTCTGTAAGGTTCTGGAGGGTTCTGCAGGGTTCCGTAGGGGCCCGTAGAGTTCCGTAGTGGCTGGTAAAGTTCCCTAGGGCCCTGTACCGTTCCGTAACTGCCTGCAAGGGTCTTTAGGCTTCCGTAGGGGCTGGTAGGGTTCCATAAAGTTCCGTGGGTTCCTGCAGAGTTCTGCAAGTGCCCGCAAGGGCCTGTAGGGGCCCACAGTGTTTCTGCCAGGTTCCGTAGAGTTCCATAGGGGCCATATTTTTCTGTAGTGGCTGGTAGTATTCTGTAGGGGTCTGTAGGGTTCCGTAGGCGCCTGCAGTGTTCTGTAGGAGCCCATAGGGTTTTAGTGAGGTTCCGTTGTGTTGCTAAGGGTCTTGTAGAGTGCTGTCGGGTCCTGGAGTATTCTGTAGGGTTCCAGAGGGCCTCGTAGGGTTCCATCGAAATCTATAGGGTTCCCTAGGGGCCCATAGAGTCCCGTAGATTTCCGTAGGGACCTGTAGGGTTGTGTAAGTGCCCGCAGAAGTCTGTAGGAGTCTGTGGGATTCTGTAAGGTTCCGGAGGGTTCTGCAGGGTTCCGTAGGGACCCGTAGAGTTCCGTAGTGGCTGGTAAAGTTCCGTAGGGCCCTGTGGGGTTCTGTATGGACCTGTAGGATTCCGTAGGGGCCTGCAGGGTTCCGTAAGTGCCCGCAGGTGTCTGTAGGGTTCCGTAGGGGTCTGTAGGGTTCCGTAGGCGCCTGCAGTGTTCTGTAGGAGCCCATAGGGTTTTAGTGAGGTTCCGTTGTGTTGCTAAGGGTCTTGTAGAGTGCTGTCGGGTCCTGGAGTATTCTGTAGGGTTCCAGAGGGCCTCGTAGGGTTCCATCGAAATCTATAGGGTTCCCTAGGGGCCCATAGAGTCCCGTAGATTTCCGTAGGGACCTGTAGGGTTGTGTAAGTGCCCGCAGAAGTCTGTAGGAGTCTGTGGGATTCTGTAAGGTTCCGGAGGGTTCTGCGGGGTTCCGTAGGGACCCGTAGAGTTCCGTAGTGGCTGGTAAAGTTCCGTAGGGCCCTGTGGGGTTCTGTATGGACCTGTAGGGTTCCGTAGGGGCCTGCAGGGTTCCGTAAATGCCCGCAGGTGTCTGTAGGGTTCCGTAGGGGTCTGTAGGGTTCCGTAGGTACCTGCAGTGTTCTGTAGGAGCCCATAGGGTTTTAGTGAGGTTCCGTTGTGTTGCTAAGGGTCTTGTAGAGTGCTGTCGGGTCCTGGAGTATTCTGTAGGGTTCCAGAGGGGCTGGTAGGGTTCCGTCGAAATCTGAAGGGTTCCCTAGGGGCCCGTAGAGTCCCGTAGATTTCCATAGGGGCCTGTAGGGTTGTGTAAGTGCCCGCAGGGGTTGGTAGGAGCTTGTAGGGTGCCATATGTTTCCGGAGGGTTGTGTAGGGTTCCGTAGGGGCCTGTGGTGTTCCCTAGGGGCCTGTAGAGTCTCGTACAGTTCCGTAGGGTCCTGTAGGTTTCCATAAGCGCCCGCAGAGGTCTGAAGGGGCCCGTACTGTTCCGTAAGGATCCATAGGGTTCCGTAGAGCTTCGTAGGTTCCCTAGAGGCCTCTGGAGTACCGCAGGAGCCAGTAGTGTTCCGTAGGGTCCTCTAGGGTTGAGTAAGTGCCCGCAGGAGTCTGTAGGAATCCGTGGGATTCTGTAAGGTTCTGGAGGGTTCTGCAGGGTTCCGTAGGGGCCCGTAGAGTTCCGTAGTGGCTGGTAAAGTTCCCTAGGGCCCTGTACCGTTCCGTAACTGCCTGCAAGGGTCTTTAGGCTTCCGTAGGGGCTGGTAGGGTTCCATAAAGTTCCGTGGGTTCCTGCAGAGTTCTGCAAGTGCCCGCAAGGGCCTGTAGGGGCCCACAGTGTTTCTGCCAGGTTCCGTAGAGTTCCATAGGGGCCATATTTTTCTGTAGTGGCTGGTAGTATTCTGTAGGGGTCTGTAGGGTTCCGTAGGCGCCTGCAGTGTTCTGTAGGAGCCCATAGGGTTTTAGTGAGGTTCCGTTGTGTTGCTAAGGGTCTTGTAGAGTGCTGTCGGGTCCTGGAGTATTCTGTAGGGTTCCAGAGGGCCTCGTAGGGTTCCGTCGAAATCTATAGGGTTCCCTAGGGGCCCATAGAGTCCCGTAGATTTCCGTAGGGACCTGTAGGGTTGTGTAAGTGCCCGCAGAAGTCTGTAGGAGTCTGTGGGATTCTGTAAGGTTCCGGAGGGTTCTGCGGGGTTCCGTAGGGACCCGTAGAGTTCCGTAGTGGCTGGTAAAGTTCCGTAGGGCCCTGTGGGGTTCTGTATGGACCTGTAGGGTTCCGTAGGGGCCTGCAGGGTTCCGTAAATGCCCGCAGGTGTCTGTAGGGTTCCGTAGGGGTCTGTAGGGTTCCGTAGGCACCTGCGGTGTTCTGTAGGAGCCCATAGGGTTTTAGTGAGGTTCCGTTGTGTTGCTAAGGGTCTTGTAGAGTGCTGTCGGGTCCTGGAGTATTCTGTAGGGTTCCAGAGGGGCTGGTAGGGTTCCGTCGAAATCTGAAGGGTTCCCTAGGGGCCCGTAGAGTCCTGTAGATTTCCGTAGGGGCCTGTAGGGTTGTGTAAGTGCCCGCAGGGGTTGGTAGGAGCTTGTAGGGTGCCATATGTTTCCGGAGGGTTGTGTAGGGTTCCGTAGGGGCCTGTGGTGTTCCCTAGGGGCCTGTAGAGTCTCGTACAGTTCCGTAGGGTCCTGTAGGTTTCCATAAGCACCCGCAGAGCTCTGAAGGGCCCCGTACTGTTCCGTAAGGATCCATAGGGGTCCGTAGAGCTTCGTAGGTTCCCTAGAGGCCTCTGGAGTTCCGCAGGAGCCAGTAGTGTTCCGTAGGGTCCTCTAGGGTTGAGTAAGTGCCCGCAGGAGTCTGTAGGAATCCGTGGGATTCTGTAAGGTTCTGGAGGGTTCTGCAGGGTTCCGTAGGGGCCCGTAGAGTTCCGTAGTGGCTGGTAAAGTTCCCTAGGGCCCTGTACCGTTCCGTAACTGCCTGCAAGGGTCTTTAGGCTTCCGTAGGGGCTGGTAGGGTTCCATAAAGTTCCGTGGGTTCCTGCAGAGTTCTGCAAGTGCCCGCAAGGGCCTGTAGGGGCCCACAGTGTTTCTGCCAGGTTCCGTAGAGTTCCGTAGGGGCCATATTTTTCTGTAGTGGCTGGTAGTATTCTGTAGGGGTCTGTAGGGTTCCGTAGGCGCCTGCAGTGTTCTGTAGGAGCCCATAGGGTTTTAGTGAGGTTCCGTTGTGTTGCTAAGGGTCTTGTAGAGTGCTGTCGGGTCCTGGAGTATTCTGTAGGGTTCCAGAGGGCCTCGTAGGGTTCCGTCGAAATCTATAGGGTTCCTTAGGGGCCCATAGAGTCCCGTAGATTTCCGTAGGGACCTGTAGGGTTGTGTAAGTGCCCGCAGAAGTCTGTAGGAGTCTGTGAGATTCTGTAAGGTTCCGGAGGGTTCTGCAGGGTTCCGTAGGGACGCGTAGAGTTCCGTAGTGGCTGGTAAAGTTCCGTAGGGCCCTGTGGGGTTCTGTATGGACCTGTAGGGTTCCGTAGGGGCCTGCAGGGTTCCGTAAGTGCCCGCAGGTGTCTGTAGGGTTCCGTAGGGGTCTGTAGGGTTCCGTAGGCACCTGCAGTGTTCTGTAGGAGCCCATAGGGTTTTAGTGAGGTTCCGTTGTGTTGCTAAGGGTCTTGTAGAGTGCTGTCGGGTCCTGGAGTATTCTGTAGGGTTCCAGAGGGCCTCGTAGGGTTCCGTCGAAATCTGAAGGGTTCCCTAGGGGCCCGTAGAGTCCCGTAGATTTCCGTAGGGGCCTGTAGGTTTATGTAAGTGCCCGCAGGGGTTGGTAGGAGCTTGTAGGGTGCCATATGTTTCCGGAGGGTTGTGTAGGGTTCCGTAGGGGCCTGTGGTGTTCCCTAGGGGCCTGTAGAGTCTCGTACAGTTCCGTAGGGTCCTGTAGGTTTCCATAAGCACCCGCAGAGCTCTGAAGGGGCCCATACTGTTCCGTAAGGATCCATAGGGTTCCGTAGAGCTTCGTAGGTTCCCTAGAGGCCTCTGGAGTACCGCAGGAGCCAGTAGTGTTCTGTAGGGGCCCGTAGGGTTCCTTCCATAGGAGCTGGCAGTGTTCCGTAGGGTCCTCTAGGGTTGAGTAAGTGCCCGCAGGAGTCTGTAGGAATCCGTGGGATTCTGTAAGGTTCTGGAGGGTTCTGCAGGGTTCCGTAGGGGCCCGTAGAGTTCCGTAGTGGCTGGTAAAGTTCCCTAGGGCCCTGTACCGTTCCGTAACTGCCTGCAAGGGTCTTTAGGCTTCTGTAGGGGCTGGTAGGGTTCCATAAAGTTCCGTGGGTTCCTGCAGAGTTCTGCAAGTGCCCGCAAGGGCCTGTAGGGGCCCACAGTGTTTCTGCCAGGTTCCGTAGAGTTCCGTAGGGGCCATATTTTTCTGTAGTGGCTGGTAGTATTCTGTAGGGGTCTGTAGGGTTCCGTAGGCGCCTGCAGTGTTCTGTAGGAGCCCATAGGGTTTTAGTGAGGTTCCGTTGTGTTGCTAAGGGTCTTGTAGAGTGCTGTCGGGTCCTGGAGTATTCTGTAGGGTTCCAGAGGGCCTCGTAGGGTTCCATCGAAATCTATAGGGTTCCCTAGGGGCCCATAGAGTCCCGTAGATTTCCGTAGGGACCTGTAGGGTTGTGTAAGTGCCCGCAGAAGTCTGTAGGAGTCTGTGGGATTCTGTAAGGTTCCGGAGGGTTCTGCAGGGTTCCGTAGGGACCCGTAGAGTTCCGTAGTGGCTGGTAAAGTTCCGTAGGGCCCTGTGGGGTTCTGTATGGACCTGTAGGGTTCCGTAGGGGCCTGCAGGGTTCCGTAAATGCCCGCAGGTGTCTGTAGGGTTCCGTAGGGGTCTGTAGGGTTCCGTAGGCACCTGCAGTGTTCTGTAGGAGCCCATAGGGTTTTAGTGAGGTTCCGTTGTGTTGCTAAGGGTCTTGTAGAGTGCTGTCGGGTCCTGGAGTATTCTGTAGGGTTCCAGAGGGGCTGGTAGGGTTCCGTCGAAATCTGAAGGGTTCCTTGGGGGCCCGTAGAGTCCTGTAGATTTCCGTAGGGGCCTGTAGGGTTGTGTAAGTGCCCGCAGGGGTTGGTAGGAGCTTGTAGGGTGCCATATGTTTCCGGAGGGTTGTGTAGGGTTCCGTAGGGGCCTGTGGTGTTCCCTAGGGGCCTGTAGAGTCTCGTACAGTTCCGTAGGGTCCTGTAGGTTTCCATAAGCACCCGCAGAGCTCTGAAGGGGCCCGTACTGTTCCGTAAGGATCCATAGGGTTCCGTAGAGCTTCGTAGGTTCCCTAGAGGCCTCTGGAGTACCGCAGGAGCCAGTAGTGTTCCGTAGGGTCCTCTAGGGTTGAGTAAGTGCCCGCAGGAGTCTGTAGGAATCCGTGGGATTCTGTAAGGTTCTGGAGGGTTCTGCAGGGTTCCGTAGGGGCCCGTAGAGTTCCGTAGTGGCTGGTAAAGTTCCCTAGGGCCCTGTACCGTTCCGTAACTGCCTGCAAGGGTCTTTAGGCTTCCGTAGGGGCTGGTAGGGTTCCATAAAGTTCCGTGGGTTCCTGCAGAGTTCTGCAAGTGCCCGCAAGGGCCTGTAGGGGCCCACGGTGTTTCTGCCAGGTTCCGTAGAGTTCCGTAGGGGCCATATTTTTCTGTAGTGGCTGGTAGTATTCTGTAGGGGTCTGTAGGGTTCCGTAGGCACCTGCAGTGTTCTGTAGGAGCCCATAGGGTTTTAGTGAGGTTCCGTTGTGTTGCTAAGGGTCTTGTAGAGTGCTGTCGGGTCCTGGAGTATTCTGTAGGGTTCCAGAGGGCCTCGTAGGGTTCCATCGAAATCTATAGGGTTCCCTAGGGGCCCATAGAGTCCCGTAGATTTCCGTAGGGACCTGTAGGGTTGTGTAAGTGCCCGCAGAAGTCTGTAGGAGTCTGTGGGATTCTGTAAGGTTCCGGAGGGTTCTGCAGGGTTCCGTAGGGACCCGTAGAGTTCCGTAGTGGCTGGTAAAGTTCCGTAGGGCCCTGTGGGGTTCTGTATGGACCTGTAGGGTTCCGTAGGGGCCTGCAGGGTTCCGTAAGTGCCCGCAGGTGTCTGTAGGGTTCCGTAGGGGTCTGTAGGGTTCCGTAGGCACCTGCAGTGTTCTGTAGGAGCCCATAGGGTTTTAGTGAGGTTCCGTTGTGTTGCTAAGGGTCTTGTAGAGTGCTGTCGAGTCCTGGAGTATTCTGTAGGGTTCCAGAGGGCCTCGTAGGGTTCCGTCGAAATCTGAAGGGTTCCCTAGGGGCCCGTAGAGTCCCGTAGATTTCCGTAGGGGCCTGTAGGGTTATGTAAGTGCCCGCAGGGGTTGGTAGGAGCTTGTAGGGTGCCATATGTTTCCGGAGGGTTGTGTAGGGTTCCGTAGGGGCCTGTGGTGTTCCCTAGGGGCCTGTAGAGTCTCGTACAGTTCCGTAGGGTCCTGTAGGTTTCCATAAGCACCCGCAGAGCTCTGAAGGGGCCCATACTGTTCCGTAAGGATCCATAGGGTTCCGTAGAGCTTCGTAGGTTCCCTAGAGGCCTCTGGAGTACCACAGGAGCCAGTAGTGTTCTGTAGGGGCCCGTAGGGTTCCTTCCATAGGAGCTGGCAGTGTTCCGTAGGGTCCTCTAGGGTTGAGTAAGTGCCCGCAGGAGTCTGTAGGAATCCGTGGGATTCTGTAAGGTTCTGGAGGGTTCTGCAGGGTTCCGTAGGGGCCCGTAGAGTTCCGTAGTGGCTGGTAAAGTTCCCTAGGGCCCTGTACCGTTCCGTAACTGCCTGCAAGGGTCTTTAGGCTTCTGTAGGGGCTGGTAGGGTTCCATAAAGTTCCGTGGGTTCCTGCAGAGTTCTGCAAGTGCCCGCAAGGGCCTGTAGGGGCCCACAGTGTTTCTGCCAGGTTCCGTAGAGTTCCGTAGGGGCCATATTTTTCTGTAGTGGCTGGTAGTATTCTGTAGGGGTCTGTAGGGTTCCGTAGGCGCCTGCAGTGTTCTGTAGGAGCCCATAGGGTTTTAGTGAGGTTCCGTTGTGTTGCTAAGGGTCTTGTAGAGTGCTGTCGGGTCCTGGAGTATTCTGTAGGGTTCCAGAGGGCCTCGTAGGGTTCCATCGAAATCTATAGGGTTCCCTAGGGGCCCATAGAGTCCCGTAGATTGCCGTAGGGACCTGTAGGGTTGTGTAAGTGCCCGCAGAAGTCTGTAGGAGTCTGTGGGATTCTGTAAGGTTCCGGAGGGTTCTGCAGGGTTCCGTAGGGACCCGTAGAGTTCCGTAGTGGCTGGTAAAGTTCCGTAGGGCCCTGTGGGGTTCTGTATGGACCTGTAGGGTTCCGTAGGGGCCTGCAGGGTTCCGTAAATGCCCGCAGGTGTCTGTAGGGTTCCGTAGGGGTCTGTAGGGTTCCGTAGGCACCTGCAGTGTTCTGTAGGAGCCCATAGGGTTTTAGTGAGGTTCCGTTGTGTTGCTAAGGGTCTTGTAGAGTGCTGTCGGGTCCTGGAGTATTCTGTAGGGTTCCAGAGGGGCTGGTAGGGTTCCGTCGAAATCTGAAGGGTTCCTTGGGGGCCCGTAGAGTCCTGTAGATTTCCGTAGGGGCCTGTAGGGTTGTGTAAGTGCCCGCAGGGGTTGGTAGGAGCTTGTAGGGTGCCATATGTTTCCGGAGGGTTGTGTAGGGTTCCGTAGGGGCCTGTGGTGTTCCCTAGGGGCCTGTAGAGTCTCGTACAGTTCCGTAGGGTCCTGTAGGTTTCCATAAGCACCCGCAGAGCTCTGAAGGGGCCCGTACTGTTCCGTAAGGATCCATAGGGTTCCGTAGAGCTTCGTAGGTTCCCTAGAGGCCTCTGGAGTACCGCAGGAGCCAGTAGTGTTCCGTAGGGTCCTCTAGGGTTGAGTAAGTGCCCGCAGGAGTCTGTAGGAATCCGTGGGATTCTGTAAGGTTCTGGAGGGTTCTGCAGGGTTCCGTAGGGGCCCGTAGAGTTCCGTAGTGGCTGGTAAAGTTCCCTAGGGCCCTGTACCGTTCCGTAACTGCCTGCAAGGGTCTTTAGGCTTCCGTAGGGGCTGGTAGGGTTCCATAAAGTTCCGTGGGTTCCTGCAGAGTTCTGCAAGTGCCCGCAAGGGCCTGTAGGGGCCCACGGTGTTTCTGCCAGGTTCCGTAGAGTTCCGTAGGGGCCATATTTTTCTGTAGTGGCTGGTAGTATTCTGTAGGGGTCTGTAGGGTTCCGTAGGCGCCTGCAGTGTTCTGTAGGAGCCCATAGGGTTTTAGTGAGGTTCCGTTGTGTTGCTAAGGGTCTTGTAGAGTGCTGTCGGGTCCTGGAGTATTCTGTAGGGTTCCAGAGGGCCTCGTAGGGTTCCATCGAAATCTATAGGGTTCCCTAGGGGCCCATAGAGTCCCGTAGATTTCCGTAGGGACCTGTAGGGTTGTGTAAGTGCCCGCAGAAGTCTGTAGGAGTCTGTGGGATTCTGTAAGGTTCCGGAGGGTTCTGCAGGGTTCCGTAGGGACCCGTAGAGTTCCGTAGTGGCTGGTAAAGTTCCGTAGGGCCCTGTGGGGTTCTGTATGGACCTGTAGGGTTCCGTAGGGGCCTGCAGTGTTCTGTAGGAGCCCATAGGGTTTTAGTGAGGTTCCGTTGTGTTGCTAAGGGTCTTGTAGAGTGCTGTCGAGTCCTGGAGTATTCTGTAGGGTTCCAGAGGGCCTCGTAGGGTTCCGTCGAAATCTGAAGGGTTCCCTAGGGGCCCGTAGAGTCCCGTAGATTTCCGTAGGGGCCTGTAGGGTTATGTAAGTGCCCGCAGGGGTTGGTAGGAGCTTGTAGGGTGCCATATGTTTCCGGAGGGTTGTGTAGGGTTCCGTAGGGGCCTGTGGTGTTCCCTAGGGGCCTGTAGAGTCTCGTACAGTTCCGTAGGGTCCTGTAGGTTTCCATAAGCACCCGCGGAGCTTTAAAGGGGCCCATACTGTTCCGTAAGGATCCATAGGGTTCCGTAGAGCTTCGTAGGTTCCCTAGAAGCCTCTGGAGTACCGCAGGAGCCAGTAGTGTTCTGTAGGGGCCCGTAGGGTTCCTTCCATAGGAGCTGGCAGTGTTCCGTAGGGTCCTCTAGGGTTGAGTAAGTGCCCGCAGGAGTCTGTAGGAATCCGTGGGATTCTCTAAGGTTCTGGAGGGTTCTGCAGGGTTCCATAGGGGCCCGTAGAGTTCCATAGTGGCTGGTAAAGTTCCCTAGGGCCCTGTACCGTTCCGTAACTGCCTGCAAGGGTCTTTAGGCTTCCGTAGGGGCTGGTAGGGTTCCATAAAGTTCCGTGGGTTCCTGCAGAGTTCTGCAAGTGCCCGCAAGGGCCTGTAGGGGCCCACAGTGTTTCTGTCAGGTTCCGTAGAGTTCCGTAGGGACCATATTTTTCTGTAGTGGCTGGTAGTATTCTGTAGGGGTCTGTAGGGTTCCGTAGGCGCCTGCAGTGTTCTGTAGGAGCCCATAGGGTTTTCGTGAGGTTCCGTTGTGTTGCTAAGGGTCTTGTAGAGTGCTGTCGGGTCCTGGAGTATTCTGTAGGGTTCCAGAGGGCCTCGTAGGGTTCCATCGAAATCTATAGGGTTCCCTAGGGGCCCATAGAGTCCCGTAGATTGCCGTAGGGACCTGTAGGGTTGTGTAAGTGCCCGCAGAAGTCTGTAGGAGTCTGTGGGATTCTGTAAGGTTCCGGAGGGTTCTGCAGGGTTCCGTAGGGACCCGTAGAGTTCCGTAGTGGCTGGTAAAGTTCCGTAGGGCCCTGTGGGGTTCTGTATGGACCTGTAGGGTTCCGTAGGGGCCTGCAGGGTTCCGTAAATGCCCGCAGGTGTCTGTAGGGTTCCGTAGGGGTCTGTAGGGTTCCGTAGGCACCTGCAGTGTTCTGTAGGAGCCCATAGGGTTTTAGTGAGGTTCCGTTGTGTTGCTAAGGGTCTTGTAGAGTGCTGTCGGGTCCTGGAGTATTCTGTAGGGTTCCAGAGGGGCTGGTAGGGTTCCGTCGAAATCTGAAGGGTTCCTTGGGGGCCCGTAGAGTCCTGTAGATTTCCGTAGGGGCCTGTAGGGTTGTGTAAGTGCCCGCAGGGGTTGGTAGGAGCTTGTAGGGTGCCATATGTTTCCGGAGGGTTGTGTAGGGTTCCGTAGGGGCCTGTGGTGTTCCCTAGGGGCCTGTAGAGTCTCGTACAGTTCCGTAGGGTCCTGTAGGTTTCCATAAGCACCCGCAGAGCTCTGAAGGGGCCCGTACTGTTCCGTAAGGATCCATAGGGTTCCGTAGAGCTTCGTAGGTTCCCTAGAGGCCTCTGGAGTACCGCAGGAGCCAGTAGTGTTCCGTAGGGTCCTCTAGGGTTGAGTAAGTGCCCGCAGGAGTCTGTAGGAATCCGTGGGATTCTGTAAGGTTCTGGAGGGTTCTGCAGGGTTCCGTAGGGGCCCGTAGAGTTCCGTAGTGGCTGGTAAAGTTCCCTAGGGCCCTGTACCGTTCCGTAACTGCCTGCAAGGGTCTTTAGGCTTCCGTAGGGGCTGGTAGGGTTCCATAAAGTTCCGTGGGTTCCTGCAGAGTTCTGCAAGTGCCCGCAAGGGCCTGTAGGGGCCCACGGTGTTTCTGCCAGGTTCCGTAGAGTTCCGTAGGGGCCATATTTTTCTGTAGTGGCTGGTAGTATTCTGTAGGGGTCTGTAGGGTTCCGTAGGCGCCTGCAGTGTTCTGTAGGAGCCCATAGGGTTTTAGTGAGGTTCCGTTGTGTTGCTAAGGGTCTTGTAGAGTGCTGTCGGGTCCTGGAGTATTCTGTAGGGTTCCAGAGGGCCTCGTAGGGTTCCATCGAAATCTATAGGGTTCCCTAGGGGCCCATAGAGTCCTGTAGATTTCCGTAGGGACCTGTAGGGTTGTGTAAGTGCCCGCAGAAGTCTGTAGGAGTCTGTGGGATTCTGTAAGGTTCCGGAGGGTTCTGCAGGGTTCCGTAGGGACCCGTAGAGTTCCGTAGTGGCTGGTAAAGTTCCGTAGGGCCCTGTGGGGTTCTGTATGGACCTGTAGGGTTCCGTAGGGGCCTGCAGGGTTCCGTAAGTGCCCGCAGGTGTCTGTAGGGTTCCGTAGGGGTCTGTAGGGTTCCGTAGGCACCTGCAGTGTTCTGTAGGAGCCCATAGGGTTTTAGTGAGGTTCCGTTGTGTTGCTAAGGGTCTTGTAGAGTGCTGTCGAGTCCTGGAGTATTCTGTAGGGTTCCAGAGGGCCTCGTAGGGTTCCGTCGAAATCTGAAGGGTTCCCTAGGGGCCCGTAGAGTCCCGTAGATTTCCGTAGGGGCCTGTAGGGTTATGTAAGTGCCCGCAGGGGTTGGTAGGAGCTTGTAGGGTGCCATATGTTTCCGGAGGGTTGTGTAGGGTTCCGTAGGGGCCTGTGGTGTTCCCTAGGGGCCTGTAGAGTCTCGTACAGTTCCGTAGGGTCCTGTAGGTTTCCATAAGCACCCGCGGAGCTTTAAAGGGGCCCATACTGTTCCGTAAGGATCCATAGGGTTCCGTAGAGCTTCGTAGGTTCCCTAGAAGCCTCTGGAGTACCGCAGGAGCCAGTAGTGTTCTGTAGGGGCCCGTAGGGTTCCTTCCATAGGAGCTGGCAGTGTTCCGTAGGGTCCTCTAGGGTTGAGTAAGTGCCCGCAGGAGTCTGTAGGAATCCGTGGGATTCTCTAAGGTTCTGGAGGGTTCTGCAGGGTTCCGTAGGGGCCCGTAGAGTTCCATAGTGGCTGGTAAAGTTCCCTAGGGCCCTGTACCGTTCCGTAACTGCCTGCAAGGGTCTTTAGGCTTCCGTAGGGGCTGGTAGGGTTCCATAAAGTTCCGTGGGTTCCTGCAGAGTTCTGCAAGTGCCCGCAAGGGCCTGTAGGGGCCCACAGTGTTTCTGTCAGGTTCCGTAGAGTTCCGTAGGGACCATATTTTTCTGTAGTGGCTGGTAGTATTCTGTAGGGGTCTGTAGGGTTCCGTAGGCGCCTGCAGTGTTCTGTAGGAGCCCATAGGGTTTTCGTGAGGTTCCGTTGTGTTGCTAAGGGTCTTGTAGAGTGCTGTCGGGTCCTGGAGTATTCTGTAGGGTTCCAGAGGGCCTCGTAGGGTTCCATCGAAATCTATAGGGTTCCCTAGGGGCCCATAGAGTCCCGTAGATTTCCGTAGGGACCTGTAGGGTTGTGTAAGTGCCCGCAGAAGTCTGTAGGAGTCTGTGGGATTCTGTAAGGTTCCGGAGGGTTCTGCAGGGTTCCGTAGGGACCCGTAGAGTTCCGTAGTGGCTGGTAAAGTTCCGTAGGGCCCTGTGGGGTTCTGTATGGACCTGTAGGATTTCGTAGGGGCCTGCAGGGTTCCGTAAGTGCCCGCAGGTGTCTGTAGGGTTCCGTAGGGGTCTGTAGGGTTCCGTAGGCACCTGCAGTGTTCTGTAGGAGCCCATAGGGTTTTAGTGAGGTTCCGTTGTGTTGCTAAGGGTCTTGTAGAGTGCTGTCGGGTCCTGGAGTATTCTGTAGGGTTCCAGAGGGGCTGGTAGGGTTCCGTCAAAATCTGAAGGGTTCCCTAGGGGCCCGTAGAGTCCCGTAGATTTCCGTAGGGGCCTGTAGGGTTGTGTAAGTGCCCGTAGGGGTTGGTAGGAGCTTGTAGGGTGCCATATGTTTCCGGAGGGTTGTGTAGGGTTCCGTAGGGGCCTGTGGTGTTCCCTAGGGGCCTGTAGAGTCTCGTACAGTTCCGTAGGGTCCTGTAGGTTTCCATAAGCGCCCGCAGAGGTCTGAAGGGGCCCGTACTGTTCCGTAAGGATCCATAGGGTTCCGTAGAGCTTCGTAGGTTCCCTAGAGGCCTCTGGAGTACCGCAGGAGCCAGTAGTGTTCCGTAGGGTCCTCTAGGGTTGAGTAAGTGCCCGCAGGAGTCTGTAGGAATCCGTGGGATTCTCTAAGGTTCTGGAGGGTTCTGCAGGGTTCCGTAGGGGCCCGTAGAGTTCCGTAGTGGCTGGTAAAGTTCCCTAGGGCCCTGTACCGTTCCGTAACTGCCTGCAAGGGTCTTTAGGCTTCCGTAGGGGCTGGTAGGGTTCCATAAAGTTCCGTGGGTTCCTGCAGAGTTCTGCAAGTGCCCGCAAGGGCCTGTAGGGGCCCACAGTGTTTCTGTCAGGTTCCGTAGAGTTCCGTAGGGACCATATTTTTCTGTAGTGGCTGGTAGTATTCTGTAGGGGTCTGTAGGGTTCCGTAGGCGCCTGCAGTGTTCTGTAGGAGCCCATAGGGTTTTCGTGAGGTTCCGTTGTGTTGCTAAGGGTCTTGTAGAGTGCTGTCGGGTCCTGGAGTATTCTGTAGGGTTCCAGAGGGCCTCGTAGGGTTCCATCGAAATCTATAGGGTTCCCTAGGGGCCCATAGAGTCCCGTAGATTTCCGTAGGGACCTGTAGGGTTGTGTAAGTGCCCGCAGAAGTCTGTAGGAGTCTGTGGGATTCTGTAAGGTTCCGGAGGGTTCTGCAGGGTTCCGTAGGGACCCGTAGAGTTCCGTAGTGGCTGGTAAAGTTCCGTAGGGCCCTGTGGGGTTCTGTATGGACCTGTAGGATTCCGTAGGGGCCTGCAGGGTTCCGTAAGTGCCCGCAGGTGTCTGTAGGGTTCCGTAGGGGTCTGTAGGGTTCCGTAGGCACCTGCAGTGTTCTGTAGGAGCCCATAGGGTTTTAGTGAGGTTCCGTTGTGTTGCTAAGGGTCTTGTAGAGTGCTGTCGGGTCCTGGAGTATTCTGTAGGGTTCCAGAGGGGCTGGTAGGGTTCCGTCAAAATCTGAAGGGTTCCCTAGGGGCCCGTAGAGTCCCGTAGATTTCCGTAGGGGCCTGTAGGGTTGTGTAAGTGCCCGTAGGGGTTGGTAGGAGCTTGTAGGGTGCCATATGTTTCCGGAGGGTTGTGTAGGGTTCCGTAGGGGCCTGTGGTGTTCCCTAGGGGCCTGTAGAGTCTCGTACAGTTCCGTAGGGTCCTGTAGGTTTCCATAAGCGCCCGCAGAGGTCTGAAGGGGCCCGTACTGTTCCGTAAGGATCCATAGGGTTCCGTAGAGCTTCGTAGGTTCCCTAGAGGCCTCTGGAGTACCGCAGGAGCCAGTAGTGTTCCGTAGGGTCCTCTAGGGTTGAGTAAGTGCCCGCAGGAGTCTGTAGGAATCCGTGGGATTCTCTAAGGTTCTGGAGGGTTCTGCAGGGTTCCGTAGGGGCCCGTAGAGTTCCGTAGTGGCTGGTAAAGTTCCCTAGGGCCCTGTACCGTTCCGTAACTGCCTGCAAGGGTCTTTAGGCTTCCGTAGGGGCTGGTAGGGTTCCATAAAGTTCCGTGGGTTCCTGCAGAGTTCTGCAAGTGCCCGCAAGGGCCTGTAGGGGCCCACAGTGTTTCTGTCAGGTTCCGTAGAGTTCCGTAGGGACCATATTTTTCTGTAGTGGCTGGTAGTATTCTGTAGGGGTCTGTAGGGTTCCGTAGGCGCCTGCAGTGTTCTGTAGGAGCCCATAGGGTTTTCGTGAGGTTCCGTTGTGTTGCTAAGGGTCTTGTAGAGTGCTGTCGGGTCCTGGAGTATTCTGTAGGGTTCCAGAGGGCCTCGTAGGGTTCCATCGAAATCTATAGGGTTCCCTAGGGGCCCATAGAGTCCCGTAGATTTCCGTAGGGACCTGTAGGGTTGTGTAAGTGCCCGCAGAAGTCTGTAGGAGTCTGTGGGATTCTGTAAGGTTCCGGAGGGTTCTGCAGGGTTCCGTAGGGACCCGTAGAGTTCCGTAGTGGCTGGTAAAGTTCCGTAGGGCCCTGTGGGGTTCTGTATGGACCTGTAGGATTCCGTAGGGGCCTGCAGGGTTCCGTAAGTGCCCGCAGGTGTCTGTAGGGTTCCGTAGGGGTCTGTAGGGTTCCGTAGGCACCTGCAGTGTTCTGTAGGAGCCCATAGGGTTTTAGTGAGGTTCCGTTGTGTTGCTAAGGGTCTTGTAGAGTGCTGTCGGGTCCTGGAGTATTCTGTAGGGTTCCAGAGGGGCTGGTAGGGTTCCGTCAAAATCTGAAGGGTTCCCTAGGGGCCCGTAGAGTCCCGTAGATTTCCGTAGGGGCCTGTAGGGTTGTGTAAGTGCCCGTAGGGGTTGGTAGGAGCTTGTAGGGTGCCATATGTTTCCGGAGGGTTGTGTAGGGTTCCGTAGGGGCCTGTGGTGTTCCCTAGGGGCCTGTAGAGTCTCGTACAGTTCCGTAGGGTCCTGTAGGTTTCCATAAGCGCCCGCAGAGGTCTGAAGGGGCCCGTACTGTTCCGTAAGGATCCATAGGGTTCCGTAGAGCTTCGTAGGTTCCCTAGAGGCCTCTGGAGTACCGCAGGAGCCAGTAGTGTTCCGTAGGGTCCTCTAGGGTTGAGTAAGTGCCCGCAGGAGTCTGTAGGAATCCGTGGGATTCTCTAAGGTTCTGGAGGGTTCTGCAGGGTTCCGTAGGGGCCCGTAGAGTTCCGTAGTGGCTGGTAAAGTTCCCTAGGGCCCTGTACCGTTCCGTAACTGCCTGCAAGGGTCTTTAGGCTTCCGTAGGGGCTGGTAGGGTTCCATAAAGTTCCGTGGGTTCCTGCAGAGTTCTGCAAGTGCCCGCAAGGGCCTGTAGGGGCCCACAGTGTTTCTGCCAGGTTCTGTAGAGTTCCGTAGGGGCCATATTTTTCTGTAGTGGCTGGTAGTATTCTGTAGGGGTCTGTAGGGTTCCGTAGGCGCCTGCAGTGTTCTGTAGGAGCCCATAGGGTTTTAGTGAGGTTCCGTTGTGTTGCTAAGGGTCTTGTAGAGTGCTGTCGCGTCCTGGAGTATTCTGTAGGGTTCCAGAGGGCCTCGTAGGGTTCCATCGAAATCTATAGGGTTCCCTAGGGGCCCATAGAGTCCCGTAGATTGCCGTAGGGACCTGTAGGGTTGTGTAAGTGCCCGCAGAAGTCTGTAGGAGTCTGTGGGATTCTGTAAGGTTCCGGAGGGTTCTGCAGGGTTCCGTAGGGACCCGTAGAGTTCCGTAGTGGCTGGTAAAGTTCCGTAGGACCCTGTGGGGTTCTGTATGGACCTGTAGGGTTCCGTAGGGGCCTGCAGGGTTCCGTAAGTGCCCGCAGGTGTCTGTAGGGTTCCGTAGGGGTCTGTAGGGTTCCGTAGGCACCTGCAGTGTTCTGTAGGAGCCCATAGGGTTTTAGTGAGGTTCCGTTGTGTTGCTAAGGGTCTTGTAGAGTGCTGTCGAGTCCTGGAGTATTCTGTAGGGTTCCAGAGGGCCTCGTAGGGTTCCGTCGAAATCTGAAGGGTTCCCTAGGGGCCCGTAGAGTCCCGTAGATTTCCGTAGGGGCCTGTAGGGTTATGTAAGTGCCCGCAGGGGTTGGTAGGAGCTTGTAGGGTGCCATATGTTTCCGGAGGGTTGTGTAGGGTTCCGTAGGGGCCTGTGGTGTTCCCTAGGGGCCTGTAGAGTCTCGTACAGTTCCGTAGGGTCCTGTAGGTTTCCATAAGCACCCGCAGAGCTCTAAAGGGGCCCATACTGTTCCGTAAGGATCCATAGGGTTCCGTAGAGCTTCGTAGGTTCCCTAGAGGCCTCTGGAGTACCGTAGGAGCCAGTAGTGTTCTGTAGGGGCCCGTAGGGTTCCTTCCATAGGAGCTGGCAGTGTTCCGTAGGGTCCTCTAGGGTTGAGTAAGTGCCCGCAGGAGTCTGTAGGAATCCGTGGGATTCTGTAAGGTTCTGGAGGGTTCTTCAGGGTTCCGTAGGGGCCCGTAGAGTTCCGTAGTGGCTGGTAAAGTTCCCTAGGGCCCTGTACCGTTCCGTAACTGCCTGCAAGGGTCTTTAGGCTTCTGTAGGGGCTGGTAGGGTTCCATAAAGTTCCGTGGGTTCCTGCAGAGTTCTGCAAGTGCCCGCAAGGGCCTGTAGGGGCCCACAGTGTTTCTGCCAGGTTCCGTAGAGTTCCGTAGGGGCCATATTTTTCTGTAGTGGCTGGTAGTATTCTGTAGGGGTCTGTAGGGTTCCGTAGGCGCCTGCAGTGTTCTGTAGGAGCCCATAGGGTTTTAGTGAGGTTCCGTTGTGTTGCTAAGGGTCTTGTAGAGTGCTGTCGGGTCCTGGAGTATTCTGTAGGGTTCCAGAGGGCCTCGTAGGGTTCCATCGAAATCTATAGGGTTCCCTAGGGGCCCATAGAGTCCCGTAGATTTCCGTAGGGACCTGTAGGGTTGTGTAAGTGCCCGCAGAAGTCTGTAGGAGTCTGTGGGATTCTGTAAGGTTCCGGAGGGTTCTGCAGGGTTCCGTAGGGACCCGTAGAGTTCCGTAGTGGCTGGTAAAGTTCCGTAGGGCCCTGTGGGGTTCTGTATGGACCTGTAGGGTTCCGTAGGGGCCTGCAGGGTTCCGTAAATGCCCGCAGGTGTCTGTAGGGTTCCGTAGGGGTCTGTAGGGTTCCGTAGGCACCTGCAGTGTTCTGTAGGAGCCCTTAGGGTTTTAGTGAGGTTCCGTTGTGTTGCTAAGGGTCTTGTAGAGTGCTGTCGGGTCCTGGAGTATTCTGTAGGGTTCCAGAGGGGCTGGTAGGGTTCCGTCGAAATCTGAAGGGTTCCTTGGGGGCCCGTAGAGTCCTGTAGATTTCCGTAGGGGCCTGTAGGGTTGTGTAAGTGCCCGCAGGGGTTGGTAGGAGCTTGTAGGGTGCCATATGTTTCCGGAGGGTTGTGTAGGGTTCCGTATGGGCCTGTGGTGTTCCCTAGGGGCCTGTAGAGTCTCGTACAGTTCCGTAGGGTCCTGTAGGTTTCCATAAGCGCCCGCAGAGGTCTGAAGGGGCCCGTACTGTTCCGTAAGGATCCATAGGGTTCCGTAGAGCTTCGTAGGTTCCCTAGAGGCCTCTGGAGTACCGCAGGAGCCAGTAGTGTTCTGTAGGGGCCCGTAGGGTTCCTTCCATAGGAGCTGGCAGTGTTCCGTAGGGTCCTCTAGGGTTGAGTAAGTGCCCGCAGGAGTCTGTAGGAATCCGTGGGATTCTGTAAGGTTCTGGAGGGTTCTGCAGGGTTCCGTAGGGGCCCGTAGAGTTCCGTAGTGGCTGGTAAAGTTCCCTAGGGCCCTGTACCGTTCCGTAACTGCCTGCAAGGGTCTTTAGGCTTCCGTAGGGGCTGGTAGGGTTCCATAAAGTTCCGTGGGTTCCTGCAGAGTTCTGCAAGTGCCCGCAAGGGCCTGTAGGGGCCCACAGTGTTTCTGCCAGGTTCTGTAGAGTTCCGTAGGGGCCATATTTTTCTGTAGTGGCTGGTAGTATTCTGTAGGGGTCTGTAGGGTTCCGTAGGCGCCTGCAGTGTTCTGTAGGAGCCCATAGGGTTTTAGTGAGGTTCCGTTGTGTTGCTAAGGGTCTTGTAGAGTGCTGTCGCGTCCTGGAGTATTCTGTAGGGTTCCAGAGGGCCTCGTAGGGTTCCATCGAAATCTATAGGGTTCCCTAGGGGCCCATAGAGTCCCGTAGATTTCCGTAGGGACCTGTAGGGTTGTGTAAGTGCCCGCAGAAGTCTGTAGGAGTCTGTGGGATTCTGTAAGGTTCCGGAGGGTTCTGCGGGGTTCCGTAGGGACCCGTAGAGTTCCGTAGTGGCTGGTAAAGTTCCGTAGGGCCCTGTGGGGTTCTGTATGGACCTGTAGGGTTCCGTAGGGGCCTGCAGGGTTCCGTAAGTGCCCGCAGGTGTCTGTAGGGTTCCGTAGGGGTCTGTAGGGTTCCGTAGGCACCTGCAGTGTTCTGTAGGAGCCCATAGGGTTTTAGTGAGGTTCCGTTGTGTTGCTAAGGGTCTTGTAGAGTGCTGTCGGGTCCTGGAGTATTCTGTAGGGTTCCAGAGAGGCTGGTAGGGTTCCGTCAAAATCTGAAGGGTTCCCTAGGGGCCCGTAGAGTCCCGTAGATTTCTGTAGGGGCCTGTAGGGTTGTGTAAGTGCCCGCAGGGGTTGGTAGGAGCTTGTAGGGTGCCATATGTTTCCGGAGGGTTGTGTAGGGTTCCGTAGGGGCCTGTGGTGTTCCCTAGGGGCCTGTAGAGTCTCGTACAGTTCCGTAGGGTCCTGTAGGTTTCCATAAGCGCCCGCAGAGGTCTGAAGGGGCCCGTACTGTGCCGTAAGGATCCATAGGGTTCCGTAGAGCTTCGTAGGTTCCCTAGAGGCCTCTGGAGTACCGCAGGAGCCAGTAGTGTTCCGTAGGGTCCTCTAGGGTTGAGTAAGTGCCCGCAGGAGTCTGTAGGAATCCGTGGGATTCTGTAAGGTTCTGGAGGGTTCTGCAGGGTTCCGTAGGGGCCCGTAGAGGTCCGTAGTGGCTGGTAAAGTTCCCTAGGGCCCTGTACCGTTCCGTAACTGCCTGCAAGGGTCTTTAGGCTTCCGTAGGGGCTGGTAGGGTTCCATAAAGTTCCGTGGGTTCCTGCAGAGTTCTGCAAGTGCCCGCAAGGGCCTGTAGGGGCCCACGGTGTTTCTGCCAGGTTCCGTAGAGTTCCGTAGGGGCCATATTTTTCTGTAGTGGCTGGTAGTATTCTGTAGGGGTCTGTAGGGTTCCGTAGGCGCCTGCAGTGTTCTGTAGGAGCCCATAGGGTTTTAGTGAGGTTCCGTTGTGTTGCTAAGGGTCTTGTAGAGTGCTGTCGGGTCCTGGAGTATTCTGTAGCGTTCCAGAGGGCCTCGTAGGGTTCCATCGAAATCTATAGGGTTCCCTAGGGGCCCATAGAGTCCCGTAGATTTCCGTAGGGACCTGTAGGGTTGTGTAAGTGCCCGCAGAAGTCTGTAGGAGTCTGTGGGATTCTGTAAGGTTCCGGAGGGTTCTGCAGGGTTCCGTAGGGACCCGTAGAGTTCCGTAGTGGCTGGTAAAGTTCCCTAGGGCCCTGTGGGGTTCTGTATGGACCTGTAGGGTTCCGTAGGGGCCTGCAGGGTTCCGTAAGTGCCCGCAGGTGTCTGTAGGGTTCCGTAGGGGTCTGTAGGGTTCCGTAGGCACCTGCAGTGTTCTGTAGGAGCCCATAGGGTTTTAGTGAGGTTCCGTTGTGTTGCTAAGGGTCTTGTAGAGTGCTGTCGAGTCCTGGAGTATTCTGTAGGGTTCCAGAGGGCCTCGTAGGGTTCCGTCGAAATCTGAAGGGTTCCCTAGGGGCCCGTAGAGTCCCGTAGATTTCCGTAGGGGCCTGTAGGGTTATGTAAGTGCCCGCAGGGGTTGGTAGGAGCTTGTAGGGTGCCATATGTTTCCGGAGGGTTGTGTAGGGTTCCGTAGGGGCCTGTGGTGTTCCCTAGGGGCCTGTAGAGTCTCGTACAGTTCCGTAGGGTCCTGTAGGTTTCCATAAGCACCCGCAGAGCTCTGAAGGGGCCCATACTGTTCCGTAAGGATCCATAGGGTTCCGTAGAGCTTCGTAGGTTCCCTAGAGGCCTCTGGAGTACCGCAGGAGCCAGTAGTGTTCTGTAGGGGCCCGTAGGGTTCCTTCCATAGGAGCTGGCAGTGTTCCGTAGGGTCCTCTAGGGTTGAGTAAGTGCCCGCAGGAGTCTGTAGGAATCCGTGGGATTCTGTAAGGTTCTGGAGGGTTCTGCAGGGTTCCGTAGGGGCCCGTAGAGTTCCGTAGTGGCTGGTAAAGTTCCCTAGGGCCCTGTACCGTTCCGTAACTGCCTGCAAGGGTCTTTAGGCTTCCGTAGGGGCTGGTAGGGTTCCATAAAGTTCCGTGGGTTCCTGCAGAGTTCTGCAAGTGCCCGCAAGGGCCTGTAGGGGCCCACAGTGTTTCTGCCAGGTTCCGTAGAGTTCCGTAGGGGCCATATTTTTCTGTAGTGGCTGGTAGTATTCTGTAGGGGTCTGTAGGGTTCCGTAGGCGCCTGCAGTGTTCTGTAGGAGCCCATAGGGTTTTAGTGAGGTTCCGTTGTGTTGCTAAGGGTCTTGTAGAGTGCTGTCGGGTCCTGGAGTATTCTGTAGGGTTCCAGAGGGCCTCGTAGGGTTCCATCGAAATCTATAGGGTTCCCTAGGGGCCCATAGAGTCCCGTAGATTTCCGTAGGGACCTGTAGGGTTGTGTAAGTGCCCGCAGAAGTCTGTAGGAGTCTGTGGGATTCTGTAAGGTTCCGGAGGGTTCTGCGGGGTTCCGTAGGGACCCATAGAGTTCCGTAGTGGCTGGTAAAGTTCCGTAGGGCCCTGTGGGGTTCTGTATGGACCTGTAGGATTCCGTAGGGGCCTGCAGGGTTCCGTAAATGCCCGCAGGTGTCTGTAGGGTTCCGTAGGGGTCTGTAGGGTTCCGTAGGCACCTGCAGTGTTCTGTAGGAGCCCATAGGGTTTTAGTGAGGTTCCGTTGTGTTGCTAAGGGTCTTGTAGAGTGCTGTCGGGTCCTGGAGTATTCTGTAGGGTTCCAGAGAGGCTGGTAGGGTTCCGTCAAAATCTGAAGGGTTCCCTAGGGGCCCGTAGAGTCCCGTAGATTTCCGTAGGGGCCTGTAGGGTTGTGTAAGTGCCCGCAGGGGTTGGTAGGAGCTTGTAGGGTGCCATATGTTTCCGGAGGGTTGTGTAGGGTTCCGTAGGGGCCTGTGGTGTTCCCTAGGGGCCTGTAGAGTCTCGTACAGTTCCGTAGGGTCCTGTAGGTTTCCATAAGCGCCCGCAGAGGTCTGAAGGGGCCCGTACTGTGCCGTAAGGATCCATAGGGTTCCGTAGAGCTTCGTAGGTTCCCTAGAGGCCTCTGGAGTACCGCAGGAGCCAGTAGTGTTCCGTAGGGTCCTCTAGGGTTGAGTAAGTGCCCGCAGGAGTCTGTAGGAATCCGTGGGATTCTGTAAGGTTCTGGAGGGTTCTGCAGGGTTCCGTAGGGGCCCGTAGAGGTCCGTAGTGGCTGGTAAAGTTCCCTAGGGCCCTGTACCGTTCCGTAACTGCCTGCAAGGGTCTTTAGGCTTCCGTAGGGGCTGGTAGGGTTCCATAAAGTTCCGTGGGTTCCTGCAGAGTTCTGCAAGTGCCCGCAAGGGCCTGTAGGGGCCCACGGTGTTTCTGCCAGGTTCCGTAGAGTTCCGTAGGGGCCATATTTTTCTGTAGTGGCTGGTAGTATTCTGTAGGGGTCTGTAGGGTTCCGTAGGCGCCTGCAGTGTTCTGTAGGAGCCCATAGGGTTTTAGTGAGGTTCCGTTGTGTTGCTAAGGGTCTTGTAGAGTGCTGTCGGGTCCTGGAGTATTCTGTAGGGTTCCAGAGGGCCTCGTAGGGTTCCATCGAAATCTATAGGGTTCCCTAGGGGCCCATAGAGTCCCGTAGATTGCCGTAGGGACCTGTAGGGTTGTGTAAGTGCCCGCAGAAGTCTGTAGGAGTCTGTGGGATTCTGTAAGGTTCCGGAGGGTTCTGCAGGGTTCCGTAGGGACCCGTAGAGTTCCGTAAGTGGCTGGTAAAGTTCCGTAGGGCCCTGTGGGGTTCTGTATGGACCTGTAGGGTTCCGTAGGGGCCTGCAGGGTTCCGTAAGTGCCCGCAGGTGTCTGTAGGGTTCCGTAGGGGTCTGTAGGGTTCCGTAGGCACCTGCAGTGTTCTGTAGGAGCCCATAGGGTTTTAGTGAGGTTCCGTTGTGTTGCTAAGGGTCTTGTAGAGTGCTGTCGAGTCCTGGAGTATTCTGTAGGGTTCCAGAGGGCCTCGTAGGGTTCCGTCGAAATCTGAAGGGTTCCCTAGGGGGCCCGTAGAGTCCCGTAGATTTCCGTAGGGGCCTGTAGGGTTATGTAAGTGCCCGCAGGGGTTGGTAGGAGCTTGTAGGGTGCCATATGTTTCCGGAGGGTTGTGTAGGGTTCCGTAGGGGCCTGTGGTGTTCCCTAGGGGCCTGTAGAGTCTCGTACAGTTCCGTAGGGTCCTGTAGGTTTCCATAAGCACCCGCAGAGCTCTGAAGGGGCCCATACTGTTCCGTAAGGATCCATAGGGTTCCGTAGAGCTTCGTAGGTTCCCTAGAGGCCTCTGGAGTACCGCAGGAGCCAGTAGTGTTCTGTAGGGGCCCGTAGGGTTCCTTCCATAGGAGCTGGCAGTGTTCCGTAGGGTCCTCTAGGGTTGAGTAAGTGCCCGCAGGAGTCTGTAGGAATCCGTGGGATTCTGTAAGGTTCTGGAGGGTTCTGCAGGGTTCCGTAGGGGCCCGTAGAGTTCCGTAGTGGCTGGTAAAGTTCCCTAGGGCCCTGTACCGTTCCGTAACTGCCTGCAAGGGTCTTTAGGCTTCCGTAGGGGCTGGTAGGGTTCCATAAAGTTCCGTGGGTTCCTGCAGAGTTCTGCAAGTGCCCGCAAGGGCCTGTAGGGGCCCACAGTGTTTCTGCCAGGTTCCGTAGAGTTCCGTAGGGGCCATATTTTTCTGTAGTGGCTGGTAGTATTCTGTAGGGGTCTGTAGGGTTCCGTAGGCGCCTGCAGTGTTCTGTAGGAGCCCATAGGGTTTTAGTGAGGTTCCGTTGTGTTGCTAAGGGTCTTGTAGAGTGCTGTCGGGTCCTGGAGTATTCTGTAGGGTTCCAGAGGGCCTCGTAGGGTTCCATCGAAATCTATAGGGTTCCCTAGGGGCCCATAGAGTCCCGTAGATTGCCGTAGGGACCTGTAGGGTTGTGTAAGTGCCCGCAGAAGTCTGTAGGAGTCTGTGGGATTCTGTAAGGTTCCGGAGGGTTCTGCAGGGTTCCGTAGGGACCCGTAGAGTTCCGTAGTGGCTGGTAAAGTTCCGTAGGGCCCTGTGGGGTTCTGTATGGACCTGTAGGGTTCCGTAGGGGCCTGCAGGGTTCCGTAAGTGCCCGCAGGTGTCTGTAGGGTTCCGGTAGGGGTCTGTAGGGTTCCGTAGGCACCTGCAGTGTTCTGTAGGAGCCCATAGGGTTTTAGTGAGGTTCCGTTGTGTTGCTAAGGGTCTTGTAGAGTGCTGTCGAGTCCTGGAGTATTCTGTAGGGTTCCAGAGGGCCTCGTAGGGTTCCGTCTAAATCTGAAGGGTTCCCTAGGGGCCCGTAGAGTCCCGTAGATTTCCACAGGGGCCTGTAGGGTTATGTAAGTGCCCGCAGGGGTTGGTAGGAGCTTGTAGGGTGCCATATGTTTCCGGAGGGTTGTGTAGGGTTCCGTAGGGGCCTGTGGTGTTCCCTAGGGGCCTGTAGAGTCTCGTACAGTTCCGTAGGGTCCTGTAGGTTTCCATAAGCACCCGCAGAGCTCTGAAGGGGCCCATACTGTTCCGTAAGGATCCATAGGGTTCCGTAGAGCTTCGTAGGTTCCCTAGAGGCCTCTGGAGTACCGCAGGAGCCAGTAGTGTTCTGTAGGGGCCCGTAGGGTTCCTTTTATAGGAGCTGGCAGTGTTCCGTAGGGTCCTCTAGGGTTGAGTAAGTGCCCGCAGGAGTCTGTAGGAATCCGTGGGATTCTGTAAGGTTCTGGAGGGTTCTGCAGGGTTCCGTAGGGGCCCGTAGAGTTCCATAGTGGCTGGTAAAGTTCCCTAGGGCCCTGTACCGTTCCGTAACTGCCTGCAAGGGTCTTTAGGCTTCTGTAGGGGCTGGTAGGGTTCCATAAAGTTCCGTGGGTTCCTGCAGAGTTCTGCAAGTGCCCGCAAGTGCCTGTAGGGGCCCACAGTGTTTCTGCCAGGTTCCGTAGAGTTCCGTAGGGGCCATATTTTTCTGTAGTGGCTAGGTAGTATTCTGTAGGGGTCTGTAGGGTTCCGTAGGCGCCTGCAGTGTTCTGTAGGAGCCCATAGGGTTTTAGTGAGGTTCCGTTGTGTTGCTAAGGGTCTTGTAGAGTGCTGTCGGGTCCTGGAGTATTCTGTAGGGTTCCAGAGGGCCTCGTAGGGTTCCATCGAAATCTATAGGGTTCCCTAGGGGCCCATAGAGTCCCGTAGATTTCCGTAGGGACCTGTAGGGTTGTGTAAGTGCCCGCAGAAGTCTGTAGGAGTCTGTGGGATTCTGTAAGGTTCCGGAGGGTTCTGCAGGGTTCCGTAGGGACCCGTAGAGTTCCGTAGTGGCTGGTAAAGTTCCGTAGGGCCCTGTGGGGTTCTGTATGGACCTGTAGGGTTCCGTAGGGGCCTGCAGGGTTCCGTAAATGCCCGCAGGTGTCTGTAGGGTTCCGTAGG
>NW_027415145.1:0-12338 GCF_964106895.1 Numenius arquata
GGTGCAGGGATGGGGGGGAACATGTCGTGGGGGGGGGTGGGGGGGGGGTGTCCCACCTTGATGCCGGCGCTACGGCACTTGCCGACGGCGTCGGGGACGGCGGCGCGGGGGGGGTCGATCATGGACATGAGCCCCACGAAGCAGAGGTTGTCGGTGGCGAAGTTGACGTCATCGCAGTCGAAGGCGAAGCCTTTGGGGTATTGCTCCTCCGGCAGGTAAAAGTGGCAGAATCCTGGGGGGGGGGACACGGACCCCCACGGTCAGACCCCCCCCTCTGCACCCCCAAACTCCCTACTGCCCCCCCACATCTCCTACTGCCCCCCCCAGACTTTCCCCTGCACCCCCAGACCCTCCTCCTGCATCCCCCTCCTGGGGGTGCTGCTCCTCCGGCAGGTAAAAATGGCAGAATCCTGGGGGGGGGGGTCCACGGTCAGACCCCCCCCCTCCTCTGCACCCCCAAACTCCCTACTGCCCCCCCACATCCCCTACTGCCCCCCCCAGATCCTCTCCTGCCCCCCCAAACCCCCCTCCTGCACCCCCTGCCCTTCAGACTGACGTGTGTCCCCCCAGCTTTGGGGGAGTGGGGGGGGGCTCCAGGGACCCCCAAGCCAGGATGGAGCCTGCCCCCCCCCACCCCCCCAAAGACCCCCAAGTGTGCCCCAAGAGACTCCCCAGGACCCCTCAGGACCCCCCCTCAGCCCCAGCCCCCCAGGGACCCCATACCTCCCCTCAGCCCCAACCCCAGCCCATTCTCACCCCCCCAGGACCCCCATATCCCCCCTCAGCCCCAACCCCAGCCCATTCTCACCCCCCCAGAACCCCCCCAGGACCCCCATATCCCCCCTCAGCCCCAACCCCAGCCCATTCTCACCCCCCCAGGACCCCCCCAGGACCCCCATATCCCCCCTCAGCCCCAACCCCAGCCCATTCTCACCCCCCCAGGACCCCCATATCCCCCCTAAGGACATCCTCACCCCCCCATCCCCAGGAGATGCTCCCCCAGGGACCCCATATCCCTCCTCAGCCCCATCCCCACCCCATCCTCACCCCCCCAGCCCCCCAGGACCCCCATACCTCCCCTCAGCCCCAGCCCCAGCCCATCCTCACCCCCCCAGGACCCCCCCCAGGTGCCCCATGACCTCCCTAAGGACATCCTCATCCTCCCAGAGAGCCCTCACAGCCCCATCCCAGGGAGATGCTCCCCCATATCCCTCCTCAGCCCCATCCCCACCCCGTCCTCACCCCCCCAGCCCCCCAGGACCCCCATATCCCCCCTCAGCCCCAGCCCCACCCCGTCCTCACCCCCCCCAGAACCCCCCCCAGGAGCTCCATGTCCCCTCTAAGGACATCCTCATCCTCCCAGAGAGCCCTCACAGCCCCATCCCAGGGAGATGCTCCCCCATATCCCTCCTCAGCCCCATCCCCACCCCGTCCTCACCCCCCCAGCCCCCCAGGGACCCCCATATCCCCCCTCAGCCACATCCCCAGCCCATCCTCACCCCCCCAGGACCCCCCCCAGGTGCCCCATGACCTCCCTAAGGACATCCTCATCCTCCCAGAGAGCCCTCACAGCCCCATCCCAGGGAGATGCTCCCCCATATCCTCCCTCAGCCCCATCCCCACCCCGTCCTCACCCCCCCAGCCCCCCAGGGACCCCCATATCCCCCCTCAGCCCCAGCCCCAGCCCATCCTCACCCCCCCAGGACCCCCCCCCAGGTGCCCCATGACCTCCCTAAGGACATCCTCATCCTCCCAGAGAGCCCTCACAGCCCCATCCCAGGGAGATGCTCCCCCATATCCCTCCTCAGCCCCATCCCCACCCCGTCCTCACCCCCCCAGCCCCCCAGGACCCCCATATCCCCCCTCAGCCCCAGCCCCAGCCCATCCTCACCCCCCCAGGAGCTCCATGTCCCCTCTAAGGACATCCTCATCCTCCCAGAGAGCCCTCACAGCCCCATCCCAGGGAGATGCTCCCCCATATCCTCCCTCAGCCGCATCCCCACCCCATCCTCACCCCCCCAGCCCCCCAGGGACCCCCATATCCCCCCTCAGCCCCAGCCCCACCCCGTCCTCACCCCCCCCAGAACCCCCCCCAGGAGCTCCATGTCCCCTCTAAGGACATCCTCATCCTCCCAGAGAGCCCTCACAGCCCCATCCCAGGGAGATGCTCCCCCATATCCTCCCTCAGCCGCATCCCCACCCCATCTTCACCCCCCCAGCCCCCCAGGGACCCCCATACCTCCCCTCAGCCCCAGCCCCAGCCCATCCTCACCCCTCCAGGACCCCCCCCAGGTGCCCCATGACCTCCCTAAGGACATCGTCATCCTCCCAGAGAGCCCTCACAGCCCCATCCCAGGGAGATGCTCCCCCATATCCTCCCTCAGCCCCATCCCCACCCCGTCCTCACCCCCCCGGGACCCCCGGGACCCCCCCGTTACCTACCCAGGACCCTCTCCCCGAGCCCCCCCAGCTCCAGGTAGGCGTTCTGGAAGGCTTCCTTCATCTCCTCGTCCAGGGGCTGTTCCTTGCCCTGCAGCAGGATGGTGGAGCATCGGTCCAGGATGCGCTCGGGGGCCCCCTTCATCACCAGCAGGTACCGGTTGTCGTTGGGGTCCTCGGTCTCGTGGATGGAGAGCTGGGGGGGGGGGGACACAAACACAAAAGGGGGGGGGATGTCAGGGTCAGCATCACCCCCCCCCTACATCAATTTCCCCCCCCCCGGCATCAATTCCCCCCTCTCCCGCATCAATTCCCCCCTCTCCCGCATCAATTCCCCCCTCTCCCGCATCAATTGTGGATGGAGAGATGGAGAGGGGGGCAAGGGGGGGGGCAAGGGGGGGGGCAAGGAGGGGGGTCAGGGTCAGCATCACCCCCCCCCCGGCATCAATGTGTCCCCCCCCCTTTCCATCAATCCCCCCTCCCCATCAATCCCCCCCCCCGCCTCCCTTTGCCACCCATGGGGGGGGGGGGGGCTGGAGGGGGGGGGGATTTTCCAGGCCGGTGCCCCCCGGGAATCCTGTCCTGTCAGTGTGGGGCAGGGGATTAGTGTGATGAGGGGGGGGGGAAAAGGGGAGGGGCGTGGGAATTGGGGGGTCCAGGGGGATTGGGGGGGGCTGTAGGGGTTGGGGGGGGGGGGGCACTGGGAGCTGGGGGGGGGGTACGGATGTGGGGGGGTCTGCAGGGGTGGAAGGAGCTGGCGGGTTTTGGGGGGGGCTCAGTAGGTCTGGGGGGGGACGACTTGGGGGGGGGGGGCTCTACAGGTTTAGGGGGGGGCTGGTGGGCCTTGGGGGGGGGCTTCAGGTCTGGATGGGGCTGGTGGGTTTGGGGGGGGGCTCAGCAGGACTTTGGGGGGGGGGGGACCTGCACTCCCATGGGGGGGATGCTGAAGGTTTTGAGGGGATGCTGATGGCTTTGGGGGGACCCCACAGCATTTAGGCGTTCATAGGTTTGGGGAGGGGGGGGCCTGTGGGTTTGGGGGGGGCTCCCAGGAGTTTGGGGGGGACCCGAGGGGGGGGGGTGTTGGGGGGGGGGGTGTTGGGGAGCTCCTCAAGAGCTTTGAGGACCAGGAGGGATGGAGGAGACCCTGCAGGTTTGGGGGGGATGCTGATGGTTTTGGGGGGGATGCTGAGGGGTTTTGGGGGACCCCACAGGTTTGGGGGGTGCTCCCATCGGTTTGGGGGGGGCTTTTCAGGTTTGGGGGGGACCCAGGGTGTCTGGGGGGGGGGGTTGGGGAGTTCCTCAAAGCTTTGAGGACCAGGAGGGATGGAGGGGACTCAGCAGCTTTGGGAAGGACACTGATGGGTTTGGGGGGGATGCTGATGGTTTTGGGGGGACCCCACAGGTTTGGGGGGACTCCCATCTGTTTGGGGGGGCTTTTCAGGTTTGGGGGGGACCCAGGGGGTCTGGGGGGGGGGTTGGGGAGTTCCTCAAGAGCTTTGAGGACCAGGAGGGATGGAGGGGACTCAGCATCTTTGGGATGGACGCTGATGGGTTTGGGGGGGATGCTGATGGTTTGGGGGGGATGCTGATGGTTTTGGGGGGGGGCCCTGTGGGTTTTGGGGGTGCGTGTCGTGTGTCCCCCCCGTACCTGGTACTTGTTGGTGGAATTAAAGGGGATCTCGGCCACTTTCTTGTTCCTTTCCCTCATCACCTTCACGGAACCCGAGGAAAGCTCGATGCACTTGAGCAGCGCCGACTCCGAGGCGTCACCGGCCACGTCCCGCTGGGGGGGGGGAAAAGAGGGTGAGGGGGGCACCCCCAAACCCCCCCCTCACAGCCTGGGGCACCCCCTAACCCACCACCCCCCCCCCCATATCCCAGGACACTCCCAAACCCTGCCCATTCTCCATGGAATCCACCCAGACCCTTCCTGTGCCCCATGGAAGGGCTCCCCCCCCCCATAGGCTGGGGCACCCCCAAACCCCCCCCCACCTCCATCCCGGGGCACCCCCAAATCATTTCCCTGCCCCATGGGACACCCCCCCTCCGCCCCCCCGGGACCCCCCCAGCCCCTCACCTTGAGCATGGGGATGTTCTCCTGCCCCATGGGACCCCCCCGAGACCCCCCCAGCCCCTCACCTTGAGGATGGGGACCTTCTCCTGCCCCATGGGACCCCCCCCCCAGCCCCTCACCTTGAGGATGGGGACCTTATCCTGCCCCATGGGACCCCCCCCTTGCCCCCCCGGGACCCCCCGGGACCCCCCCAGCCCTTCACCTTGAGCATGGGGATGTTCTCCTGCCCCCCGGGACCCCCCCGGGACCCCCCCAGCCCCTCACCTTGAGGATGGGGACCTTCTCCTGCCCCATGGGACCCCCCCCTTGCCCCCCCGGGACCCCCCCAGCCCTTCACCTTGAGGATGGGGACCTTCTCCTGCCCCATGGGACCCCCCCGGGACCCCCCCAGCCCTTCACCTTGAGGATGGGGACGTTCTCCTGCCCCATGGGACCCCCCCCAGCCCCTCACCTTGAGGATGGGGACCTTATCCTGCCCCATGGGACCCCCCCGGGACCCCCCCAGCCCCTCACCTTGAGGATGGGGACGTTCTCCTGCCCCCCCTTGAAGACGGCGCGGTTGCAGAGCCCCGCGATGTGGGAGAGGGCAACCCAGGTGGCCGAGCTCTTGTCAAAGGCCGTGCCTGGGGGGGGGGGAACAGGACACGGGGGGGGGGGGGTGTCAGTGGGGGGGGGGCACAAAGAGAAGGGGACGCCCCTCCCCTGCTCCAACCCCCCCCACCCCGGCAGAGAGCTCAGTGCCACAAAAGACCCGATTCCCACCCAAATTGCCCCCCCCCCGGGAGCAATTTCTTCCCAGTAGCCACCCAAGAGGACCCAGTAGCCCCCCAAGAGCCCCCAGCCCCCAATAGACCCTAATAGCCCCCAGCCCCCAATACTCCCCAGTAGCCCCCTGCCCCTAATAGCCCCCAGCCCACCAATAGCCCCAGCAGCCCCCAGTAGCCCCCAGTAGCCCCCAATACTCCCCAATAGCCCCCAGCCCCCAATACTGCCCAATAGCCCCCAGTCCCCAGGACTCCCCAGCCTCCCAGTAGCCCCCCCACCCACTGGACTGGTCCTCAGTGGTGTCAGCCTCATAGATCTGGGAGTAGTAGCCCCCAGTAGCCCCCAGTCCCCAATACTCCCCAATAGCCCCCAATACTGCCCAATAGCCCTAGTCCCCAGGACTCCCCAGCCTCCCAGTATCCCCCACTTGCCCCCAGTACCCCCCCACCCACTGGACTGGTCCTCAGTGGTGTCAGCCTCATAGATCTGGGAGTAGTAGCCCCCAGTAGCCCCCAGCCCCCAGTAGCCCCCAATACTGCCCAATAGCCCCCAGTCCCCAATAGCCCCCAATACTGCCCAATAGCCCCTAGTCCCCAGGACTCCCCAGCCTCCCAGTATCCCCCACTTGCCCCCAGTACCCCCCCACCCACTGGACTGGTCCTCAGTGGTGTCAGCCTCATAGATCTGGTAGTAGTAGCCCCAGCCCCCAGTAGCCCCCAATACTGCCCAATAGCCCCCAGTCCCCAATAGCCCCCAATACTCCCCAATAACCCCCAGTCCCCAGGACTCCCCAGCCTCCCAGTAGCCCCCCACCCGCCCCCAGTACCCCCCCCCCCTCCACCCACCGGACTGGTCCTCAGTGGTGTCAGCCTCATAGATCTGGTAGTAGTAGCCCCCAGTAGCCCCCAGCCCCCAATAGCCCCCAGTACTCCCCAATAGCCCCCAGTCCCCAGGACTCCCCAGCCTCCCAGTAGCCCCCCACCTGCCCCCAGTACCCCCCCCCTTCACCCACTGGACTGGTCCTCGGTGCTGTCAGCCTCATAGATCTGGGAGTAGTAGCCCCCAGTAGCCCCCAGTAGCCCCCAGCCCCCAATAGCCCCCAGTACTCCCCAATAGCCCCCAGCCCCCAGGACTCCCCAGCCTCCCAGTAGCCCCCCACCCGCCCCCAGTACCCCCCCCCCTCCACCCACCGGACTGGTCCTCAGTGGTGTCAGCCTCATAGATCTGGTAGTAGTAGCCCCCAGTAGCCCCCAGTCCCCAATAGACCCTAGTAGCCCCCAGTCCCCAATACTGCCCAATAGCCCCCAGCCCCCAGTAGCCCCCAATACTGCCCAATAGCCCCCAATACTGCCCAATAGCTCCCAGTCCCCAGGACTCCCCAGCCTCCCAGTAGCCCCCCCACCCACTGGGCTGGTCCTCAGTGGTGTCAGCCTCATAGATCTGGGAGTAGTAGCCCCCAGTAGCCCCCAGTCCCCAATACTCCCCAATAGCCCCCAATACTGCCCAATAGCCCCTAGTCCCCAGGACTCCCCAGCCTCCCAGTATCCCCCCACTTGCCCCCAGTACCCCCCCCACCCACCGGACTGGTCCTCAGTGGTGTCAGCCTCATAGATCTGGTAGTAGTAGCCCCCAGTAGCCCCCAGCAGCCCCCAATACTGCCCAATAGCCCCCAGCCCCCAATAGCCCCCAGTAGCCCCCAATACTCCCCAGTCCCCAGGACTCCCCAGCCTCCCAGTATCCCCCCACTTGCCCCCAGTACCCCCCCCACCCACCGGACTGGTCCTCGGTGGTGTCAGCCTCATAGATCTGGGAGTAGTAGCCCCCAGTAGCCCCCAGTTGCCCCCAGCCCCCAATAGACCCTAGTAGCCCCCAGTCCCCAATACTGCCCAATAGCCCCCAGTCCCCAGGACTCCCCAGCCTCCCAGTAGCCCCCAATACTCCCCAATAGCTCCCAGTCCCCAGGACTCCCCAGCCTCCCAGTAGCCCCCAATACTCCCCAATAGCTCCCAGTCCCCAGGACTCCCCAGCCTCCCAGTAGCCCCCCCACCCACTGGACTGGTCCTCAGTGGTGTCAGCCTCATAGATCTGGTAGTAGTAGCCCCCAGTAGCCCCCAGTAGCCCCCAGCCCCCAATAGCCCCCAGTACTCCCCAATAGCCCCCAGCCCCCAGGACTCCCCAGCCTCCCAGTAGCCCCCCACCCGCCCCCAGTACCCCCCCCCCTCCACCCACCGGACTGGTCCTCAGTGGTGTCAGCCTCATAGATCTGGTAGTAGTAGCCCCCAGTAGCCCCCAGTCCCCAATAGACCCTAGTAGCCCCCAGTCCCCAATACTGCCCAATAGCCCCCAGCCCCCAGTAGCCCCCAATACTGCCCAATAGCCCCCAATACTGCCCAATAGCTCCCAGTCCCCAGGACTCCCCAGCCTCCCAGTAGCCCCCCCACCCACTGGGCTGGTCCTCAGTGGTGTCAGCCTCATAGATCTGGGAGTAGTAGCCCCCAGTAGCCCCCAGTCCCCAATACTCCCCAATAGCCCCCAATACTGCCCAATAGCCCCTAGTCCCCAGGACTCCCCAGCCTCCCAGTATCCCCCCACTTGCCCCCAGTACCCCCCCCACCCACTGGACTGGTCCTCAGTGGTGTCAGCCTCATAGACCTGGTAGTAGTAGCCCCCAGCCCCCAGTAGCCCCCAATACTGCCCAATAGCCCCCAGCCCCCAATAGCCCCCAGTAGCCCCCAATACTCCCCAGTCCCCAGGACTCCCCAGCCTCCCAGTATCCCCCCACTTGCCCCCAGTACCCCCCCTACCCACCGGACTGGTCCTCGGTGGTGTCAGCCTCGTGGATCTGGTTGTCGAACCACATGTGGGCCACCGTCATGCGGTTCTGGGTGAGGGTCCCCGTCTTGTCGGAGCAGATGGTGGAGGTGGACCCCAAAGTCTCCACCCACCGCCTCCAGGTTCTTCACCAGGCAGTTCTTACGGGCCATGCGCTCTGCCGTCAGCGTCAGGCACACCTTTGGGGGGGGGGACATCCGTATTGGGTACAGCCCCCCCCCCCAGTGTTGCTATGGACCTCCCCCCTGCCAGCACAGACCCCCCCACTGCACCCCAATCCTGGAGCAAGAGCCCCCAGTGTGTGTATGGAACCCCCAGTGCACGTACAGACCCCCACTGCATGTACAGACCCCCACTACAGGCACAGCTGGGGGGGGGGGGGGGCAAAAAGGGGGGGGGGGGGAAGCGGGGGCACGGACCCCCCCCTGCCAGCACGGACCCCCCCCCACTGCACCCCAATCCTGGAGCAAGAGCCCCCAGTGCGTGTATGGAACCCCCACTGCAGGCACAGACCCCCACTACAGGCACAGCTGGGGGGGGGCAAAAAGTGGGGGGGGGGAAGTGGGGGTACGGACCCCCCCCTGCCAGCACGGACCCCCCCCCACTGCACCCCAATCCTGGAGCCAGAGCCCCCAGTGCCTGCAGACACCCCCCCCCACTCACCCCATAGTGCCCCCCCCCTCCTCTGCACCCCATATATTACCCCTCTCTGCACCCCCATAGCCCACCCCACGGTGCCCCCCCACCCTTTTACACCCCATAGCCCACCCCATAGTGCCCCCCAAGCCCCTGAACCCCATATATTACCCCCTCTACACCCCCATAGCTCCACCCCACAGCGCCCCCCCCACCCTTCTACACCCCATAGCCCACCCCATAGTGCCCCCCCAGCCCCCCTGAACCCCATATCTTACCCCCTCTACACCCCATAGCCCACCCCACAGCGCCCCCCCCACCACCTCTACACCCCCATAGTGCCCCCCAACCCCCTGAACCCCATATATTACCCCCTTTGCACCCCCATGGCCCACCCCCACAGCGCCCCCCCACCCCTCTACACCCCCATAGTGCCCCCAACCCCCTGAACCCCATATCTTACCCCCTCTACACCCCCATAGCCCACCCCACAGGCGTCCCCCCCACCCCTCTACACCCCCACATTGCCCCTCACACCCCTGCCCCACACGGCCCCCCCCCCCCCCCAACTTCCCAACATACGGTGACGGTGGCCAGCAGCCCCTCGGGCACGTTAGCCACGATGATGCCGATGAGGAAGATGACGGCCTCCAGCCAGGTGTAGCCCAGGATGAGGGAGAGGATGAAGAAGGAGATGCCGAGGAAGACGGCGACGCCGGTGATGAGTTGGATGAAGTGCTCGATCTCCACCGCGATGGGCGTCTTCCCCACCTCCAGCCCCGAGGCCAGCGTGGCGATGCGCCCCATCACCGTCCGGTCCCCCGTGGCGATCACCACTCCCCGTGCCGTGCCTGGGGGGGGGACAAGGGGGGGGGTCAGGGACCCCAAAAACGGGTCGAAGAGCCCCAAAAAATGGGTTGAGGAGCCTCAAAAATGGGTCTAGGAGCCTCAAAAAATGGCTCTAGGATGTCCCAAAAGTGGGTCTAGGAGCCCCAAACCAGTCTGGCCGTGAGCCCCATCACCATCCGGTCTCCCATGGCGATCACCACCCCCCCGTGCCGTGCCTGGGGGGGGGACACGGGGGGGGTCAGGGACCCCAAAAATGGGTCGAGGAGCCCCAAAAACGGGTCGAGGAGCCTCAAAAATGGCTCTAGGATGTCCCAAAAGTGGGTCGAGGAGCCCCAAACCAGCCCAGGGATGCACCCCATAACCATCTGGACCCCCATGGCGATCACCACCCCCCGTGCCGTGCCTGGGGGGGCGACAAAGGGGGGGTCAGGGACCCCAAAAACGGGTCGAGGATCCCCAAAAATGGGTCCAGGAGCCTCAAAAATGCCCCAAAAAGGGGCTCCGGGAGCCCAAACCAGCCCAGGGATGCACCCCATAACCATCTGGACCCCCATGGTGATCACCACCCCCCACGCCATGCCTGGGAGGGGGACACGGGGGGGGTCAGGGACCCCAAAAATGGGTCGAGGAGCCCCAAAAACGGGTCGAGGAGCCTCAAAAATGGCTCTAGGATGTCCCAAAAGTGGGTCGAGGAGCCCCAAAAATGGGTCGAGGAGCCTCAAAAATGCCCCAAAAAGGGGCTCCGGGAGCCCAAACCAGCCCAGGGATGCACCCCATAACCATCTGGACCCCCACAGTGATCACCACCCCCCCACACCGTGCCTGGGGGGGGGACACGGGGGGGTCAGGGACCCCAAAAACGGGTCGAGGATCCCCAAAATGGGTCTAGGAGCCTCAAAAATGGCTCTAGGATGTCCCAAAAAGTGGGTCGAGGAGCCCCAAACCAGCCCAGGGATGCACCCCCATAACCATCCGGTCCCCCATGGCGATCACCATCCCCCCGCGCCGTGCCTGGGGGGGGGGGACAAGGGGGGGGTCAGGGACCCCAAAAATGGGTCGAGGAGCCCCAAAAACGGGTCGAGGAGCCTCAAAAATGGCTCTAGGATGTCCCAAAAGTGGGTCGAGGAGCCCCAAACCAGCCCAGGGATGCACCCCATAACCATCTGGACCCCCATGGCGATCACCACCCCCCACGCCATGCCTGGGGGGGGGACACGGGGGGGGTCAGGGACCCCAAAAAATGGGTCAGGGACCCCAAAAACAGGTCGAGGAGCCCCAAAAAATGGGTCGAGGAGCCCCAAAACAGCCTGGCCGTGAGCCCCATCACCATCCGGTCCCCCATGGCGATCACCACCCCCCGCACCGTGCCTGGGGGGGGACACGGGGGGGGTCAGGGACCCCAAAAACGGGTCGAGGAGCCCCAAAAATGGGGTCGAGGAGCCTCAAAAATGCCCCAAAAAGGGGCTCCGGGAGCCCAAACCAGCCCAGGGATGCACCCCATAACCATCTGGACCCCCATGGCGATCACCACCCCCCCGCGCTGTGCCTGGGGGGGGGACACGGGGGGGGGGTCAGGGACCCCAAAAACGGGTCGAGGAGCCCAAAACCAGCTCCAAAAGGGGCTCCAGGACCCTCAAAATGGCTCTGGGACCCCCCAAACCTGCTGGGGGACCCCATAATCCCCTCCCGGTTGGACCTTGGGGACCCCCAAACCTACGCAAGGACCCCCAAACCCCCCCCTCAACCAGCCCCAAGGAACCCCAAAACTGGCCCTGAGGACCCCCAAACCCACCAGGGGACCCCAAGGCAGCCCCGGGGACCCCCCAAACCTGCTGGTGGACCCCCAAACCCACCGGGGGACCCCCAGAAGCTCCAGGGACCCCCAAAACTGGCCCTGAGGACCCCCAAACCCACCAGGGGACCCCATAAAGACACCCCCAAACCTGTTGGGGGACCCCCAAACCCACCAAAGAACCCCATAAAGACCCTCAGCAGGCCCGGGGACCCCCAAACTCAACCCTTGGGGACCCCCAAACCCACCGGGGGACCCCCATAAAGACCCCGAAGTAGCCCCCCAGGGACCCCCAAACCCACCAAAGGACCCCATAAAGACCCCAAAGCAGCTCCGGGGACCCCACCAAACCCACCGGGGGGGTTCTGAATCCTCCCCCCCCCCCCCCCCAGCCACTCCTGGGGACCCCCAGCCCGTTGTTTTTTTTTGGGGGGGGGCCCCCCCTCACCCTCAACGCAGTTGGTGGAGAAGAAGGTGATGTTCCGGGTCTCCAGGGGGTTGTCGTGGGTGCAGTCGGGGGAGCGGGTCTGGGGCTCCGACTCCCCCGTCAGAGAGGAGTTGTCCACCTGGGGGGGGCACGAAAAAAATATGGGGGGGAGGTCCTGAGGGGTTTTGGGGGGGTCCTGAGGGGGTCTGGGGGGGTCCTGAGGGGGTCTGGGGGGGGTTATGCAAGATAGAGGGGTCCTGGGAGGGGGGTATGGGGCTTTGACCCCCCCCCGTCAGAGAGGAGTTGTCCACCTGGGGGGGGCATGGAAAATACGGGGGGGGGTCCTGAGAGGTTTTGGGGGGGTCCTGAGGGGTTTTGGGGGGGGTCTTCATCCAATTTGGGGGGCCTCTACACATTTGGGGGGGCTCTATGCATTTGGGGGGGCTCTATGCAATTTGGGGGGGGTCCATGCATTCCGGGGGGGGGTCAGTATTTTTTTGGGGGGGGGTCCCCACCTTGCAGCC
>NW_027415146.1:0-12215 GCF_964106895.1 Numenius arquata
GGAGGAAGAAGAAGAAGAAGAGGAGGAGGAGGATGGGGGGGGGGAGGAAGAAAGTGGGGGAGCCCCCCCGGTTTTGCTGGAACACAATTACGCCATGCCTTTACGAGCCGCTCCCCCCCCGCCCCCCCAAAAATCCCCCCCCGAAAACTCGACGGTCGCCCCCCCACACCACCCCCCCGATACCTCCGCCCCCCACCTCGGCCCCCCCCTCGTCCCCCCCCCGCCGCGGCTGGAAGCCGAGGTGCTGGAAGCCCCCGAGGAGGTGGTCGGGGGGACGGGGGAAGGTCTCGGGGTTCCCCCCCCCCCTCCTCCTCCTCCCCCCCCCAAAAGAAACGGGAGGACCCCTCCCCCTTCGACCCCTCCCCCAACCCCCCCCTCGGCGGCGCAAACGCCACCGCCCCCCCCCGCCCCCCCCTTCCTCTTCCTCCTCCTCCTCCTCCTCCCCCTCTTCCTCCTCCTCCTCTTCCTCCTCCGGCGAAGAGACAAGCGGCAGCGAGGAGGAGGAGGACGGAGACGTTGGGGATGAAGAAGGGGGCGGGGGGCCCCGCCTGCGCCCCCGAGGGGGGGTGACGGGGGGGGGCGGTGTGGAGTTCCCCCCCCGCAGCGAGTTCGAGCAGATGACCATCCTCTACGACATCTGGAGCGGGGGGTTGGACGCCGAGGACATGGCCTTCCTGCGTCTCACCTACCAGCGCCTCCTGCAGGAGGACAGCGGCACCCACTGGCTCAACGACACCCACTGGGTGCACCACACAGATATCCTGGGGCAGGGGCGGGGCTGCTGGGGACGTGGGGATGGGCTTTGGGGGTCGGGAACGTTGGGTTCCTTGGTGGTGGGGTGAAGGGTGGGGGGTCTGGTGGTGGTGGGGACGTGGGGATGGGGTTTGGGGGTCAGGAACGTTGGGTTCCTTGGTGGTGGGGTGAAGGGTGGGGGGTCTGGTGGTGGTGGGGACGTGGGGATGGAGGTTGGGGGTCAGGAACATTGGGTTCCTTGGTGATGGGGTGAAGGGTGGGGGGTCTGTTGGTGGTGGGGACGTGGGGATGGAGGTTGGGGGTCAGGAACGTTGGGTTTGTTGATGTTGGGGTCAAGAATATGGGGTCTGGTGGTGGTGGGGACGTGGGGATGGAGTTTGGGGGTCAGGAACGTTGGGTTCGTTGATGGTGGGGTGTAGGATGTGGGGTCTGTTGGTGGTGAGGACGTGGGGATGGAGGTTGGGGGTCAGGAACGTTGGGTTCCTTGATGTTGGGGAGGTGGGGATGGACTTTGGGGTCAAGGATGTAGGGTCTGTTGGTGGTGGGGACGTGGGGACGGAGGTTGGGGGTCAGGAACGTTGGGTTCGTTGATTTTGGTGTCAAGAATATGGGGTCTGTTGGTGGTGGTGACGTAGGGATGGAGGTTGGGGGTCAGGAACGTTGGGTTCCTTGGTGGTGGGGTCAAGGATGTAGGGTCTGTTGGTGGTGGGGACGTGGGGATGGAGGTTGGGGGTCAGGAACGTTGGGTTCGTTGATGTTGGGGTCAAGGATGTGGGGTCTGTTGGTGGTGGGGACGTGGGGATGGGGTTTGGGGGTCAGGAACGTTGGGTTCGTTGATGTTGGGGTCAAGAATATGGGGTCTGGTGGTGGTGGGGACGTGGGGATGGAGGTTGGGGGTCAGGAACGTTGGGTTCGTTGATGTTGGGGTCAAGGATATGGGGTCTGTTGGTGGTGGGGACGTGGGGACGGAGTTTGGGGGTCAGGAACGTTGGGTTCCTTGGTGGTGGGGTGAAGGGTGGGGGGTCTGGTGGTGGTGGGGACGTGGGGATGGGGTTTGGGGGTCAGGAACGTTGGGTTCGTTGATGGTGGGGTGTAGGATGTGGGGTCTGGTGGTGGTGGGGACGTGGGGATGGAGGTTAGGGGTCAGGAATGTTGGGTTCCTTGGTGGTGGGGTCAAGGATGTGGGGTGTGTTGGTGGTGGGGACGTGGGGATGGAGGTTAGGGGTCAGGAATGTTGGGTTCCTTGGTGGTGGGGTCAAGGATGTGGGGTGTGTTGGTGGTGGGGACATGGGGATGGGGTTTGGGGTCAGGAACGTTGCGTGTGTTCAAGTTGGGGTGAAGGGTGGGGGGTCTGGTGGTGGTGGGGACGTAGGGATGGGCTTTGGGGGTCAGGAACGTTGGGTTCATTGATGGTGGGGTCAAGGATGTAGGGTCTGTTGGTGGTGGGGACGTAGGGATGGGCTTTGGGGGTCAGGAACGTTGGGTTCCTTGGTGGTGGGGACGTGGGGATGGACTTTGGGGTCAAGGATGTTGGGTCAATGGTCATTGGGGCCATGATGGTTGGGTCGGTGTTCTTTGGGGCCACAGAGATGGTCTTTGGGGCCATCATCGTTGGGTTTATGGTCATTGGGGACACAGAGATGGGTCTTGGGGCCATGGGGATGGCTCTTGGGGCCACCATCGTTGGGTTTATGGTCATCAGGGACAAGGATATGGGTCTTGGGGACATAGAGAAGGGTCTTTGGGGCCATGGAGATGGCTCTTGGGGCCGCCATCGTTGGGTTTATGGTCATTGGGACCACGGAGATGGCTCTTGGGGCCATGGAGATGGCTCTTGGGGCCATCATCGTTGGGTTTATGGTCTTTGGGGCCATGGAGATGGGTCTTGGGGCCATGGAGATGGTCTTTGGGGCCACCATCGTTGGGTTTATGGTCATTGGGGCCATGGGGATGGTCATTGGGGCCATGGAGATGGGTCTTTGAGGCCACGGAGATGGGTCTTGGGGCCACCATCATTGGGTTTATGGTCTTTGGGGCCATCATCGTTGGGTCAATGGTCATTGGGACCATGGAGATGGTCTTTGAGGCCACGGAGATGGCTCTTGGGGCCACCATCGTTGGGTAGATGCTCACTGGGGCCATGGAGATGGCTCTTGGGGCCACCATCGTTGGGTAGATGCTCACTGGGGCCACGGAGATGGCTCTTGGGGCCACCATCGTTGGGTCAATGGTCTTTGAGGCCATGGAGATGGGTCTTGGGGCCACCATCGTTGGGTCAATGGTCTTTGAGGCCATGGAGATGGGTCTTTGAGGCCACAGAGATGGCTCTTGGGGCCACCGTCGTTGGGTAGATGCTCACTGGAGCCACGGAGATGGTTCCTGTGGCCCGTGGTTCCTCGGTGGCCCGACGCCACCACCCCCTTCCCCTTCCCCTCCCGTTGGGTTTGTCCCTTGACGCCGTCACTGACGCGTGGCCAGAGCCCACGGGGCGGTGGCCGGTGGCCCGAGGGCCGGCAGCACCGGACGGGCAGCGCCCGCAGCGAGGGCTACTACCCCATCAGCCGGCGGGAGAAGGCCCGGTACCTCCACCCCACCCCCGCCCCACCCCAGGACCCCGACCTCCCCGACACCCAGGTGAGGTCCCACCGCCCCCCGCGCGTCCCCTCCCCGTCCCCACCCTCCCGTCCTCACCCGTTGTCCCTTCTCCGACAGGGTCCCAACCGCGTCCTGTCGGAACGGCGCTCGGAGCAGCGGAGGCTCCTCAGCGCCATGGGCTCGGCCGCCCCCCTGGACAGTGACCTCCTCAAGCTCAACCAGCTCAAGGTGGGGACGCGGGGAGGACGCGGGGGGGCCGGGAGGGGGGGTGGTGGCATCTGCGTCCCCTCACGTGTCTTGGTGTCCCTCCATCCTGATGTTCCTCATCTTGGTGTCCCTCCATCCTGATGTTCCTCCTCTTGATGTTCCTCCATCCTGATGTTCCTCGTCTTGGTGTCCCTCCATCCTGGTGTTCTCTGGTGTCCCTCCATCTTGGTGTCCCTCCATCTTGGTGTCCCTCATCTTGGTGTCCCTCCATCCTGGTGTTCCTCCATCCTGGTGTTCCTCATCTTGATGTTCCTCCATCCTGATGTTCCTCCTCTTGGCGTCCCTCCATCCTGGTGTTCTCCGGTGTCCCTCCATCTTGGTGTCCCTCCATCCTGATGTCCCTCCATCCTGGTGTTCTCTGGTGTCCCTCCATCTTGGTGTCCCTCCATCCTGGTGTTCTCCAGTGTTCCTCATCTTGGTGTCCCTCCGTCTTGGTGTCCCTCCATCCTGGTATTCTTCATCCTGGTGTCCCTCCATCCTGGTGTTCTCCGGTGTCCCTCCATCTTGGTGTCCCTCCATCTTGGTGTCCCTCCATCTTGGTGTCCCTCCATCCTGATGTTCCTCATCTTGGTGTCCCTCCATCCTGGTGTTCTCTGGTGTTCCCCATCTTGGTGTCCCTCCATCCTGATGTTCCTCATCTTGGTGTCCCTCCATCCTGGTGTTCTTCATCCTGGTGTCCCTCCATCCTGGTGTTCTTCATCCTGGTGTCCCTCCATCCTGGTGTTCTCTGGTGTCCCTCCATCCTGGTGTCCCTCCATCCTGGTGTCCCTCCATCCTGGTGTCCCTCCATCCTGGTGTTCTCTGGTGTCCCTCCATCCTGGTGTCCCTCCATCATCCTGGTGTTCTCTGGTGTCCCTCCATCTTGGTGTCCCTCCATCCTGGTTTCCCCCTTGTCCTGGTGTCCCCCGTGTCCTCAGTGTCCCCCCCACCCCTGGACAGTGACCTCCTCAAGCTCAACCAGCTCAAGGTGGGGACACGGGGAAGACGCAGGGGGGCGGGGGGGGGGGGGGGGGTGGCATCTGCGTCCCCTCACATGTCTTGGTGTCCCTCCATCCTGGTGTCCCTCCATCCTGGTGTTCTTCATCCCGGTGTCTCTCCATCCTGGTGTTCTCTGGTGTTCCCCATCTTGATGTTCCTCGTCTTGGTGTCCCTCCATCCTGACGTCCCCTGGTGTCCCCCATGTCCTTAGTGTCCCTTGTCCTGGTGTCCCCCCATCTTGGTATTCCTCATCCTGGTGTCCTCGGTGTCCCCCCATCTTGGTGTCCTTCCATCCTGGTGTCCCCCATGTCCTCAGTGTCCCTTGTTCCCAGTTTCCCCCGTGTCCTCAAGATCCCCATGGTGGGTTGTCCCCGTGCTGACGTGTCCCGTGTTGTCCCCACGATGACGTGTCCCCACGATGACGTGTCCCCATGGTGGTCCCCATGGTGATGTGTCCCCACGATGACGTGTCCCCGTGGTGGTTCCCATGATGGTTCCCATGATGACGTGTCCCCACGATGATGTGTCCCTGTGGTGGTTCCCATGATGACGTGTCCCCATGACGACATGTCCCATGTTGTCCCCACGATGACGTGTCCCCGTGGTGGTCCCCGTGGTGATGTGTCCCCATGATGACGTGTCCCCATGGTGGTCCCCATGGTGACGTGTCCCCACGATGACGTGTCCTGTGGTGGTTCCCAGAATGACGTGTCCCCGTGGTGGTTCCCATGATGGTCCCCACGATGACGTGTCCCCGTGGTGATGTGTCCCCACGATGACGTGTCCCTGTGGTGGTTCCCATGATGACGTGTCCCCATGATGACATGTCCCATGTTGTCTCCACGATGACGTGTCCCCGTGGTGGTCCCCGTGGTGACGTGTCCCCATAATGACGTGTCCCCGTGGTGATCCCCATGATGGTCCCCACAATGACGTGTCCCCATGGTGGTCCCTGTGGTGACGTATCCCCACAATGACGTGTCCCCATGGTGGTCCCTGTGGTGACGTGTCCCCACGATGACGTGTCCCCGTGGTGACGTATCCCCATGATGACGTGTCCCCATGGTGGTCCCCGTGGTGACGTGTCCCCACGATGACGTGTCCCCGTGGTGGTTCCCATGATGACGTGTCCCCATGATGACATGTCCCATGTTGTCCCCACGATGACGTGTCCCCGTGGTGGTCCCCGTGGTGACGTGTCCCCACGATGACGTGTCCCTGTGGTGGTTCCCATAATGACGTGTCCCCGTGGTGGTTCCCACGATGACGTGTCCCCACGATGACGTGTCCCCGTGGTGGCCCCCACGGTGACGTGTCCCCGTTTGTCCCCGTTGTCCCCAGTTCCGGAAGAAGCGGTTGCGCTTCGGGCGGAGCCGGATCCACGAGTGGGGGCTCTTTGCCATGGAGCCCATCGCCGCCGACGAGATGGTCATCGAGTACGTGGGGCAGAACATCCGACAGGTCAGTCCTCGCCCCCCACCGCCCCACGGGGACCTCCCGCCGTCCTTGGGGACCGCCTCCCGTCATCTTCGGTGGCCACCAACCACCCCGTGGCCACCTCCCACCTCCCTCGATGGCCACCAAGTACCTCATGGGGACCTCCCACCACCTTCTGGGGACCTCCCGTCTCCCTTGGTGACCCCCAACCACCCCGTGGCCACCTCCCAGCACCTCATGGCCACCTCCCACCTCCCTTGACAGCCACCAAAGACCTCGTGGCCACCTCCTATCACACCCAATCACCCCGTGGCCACCTCCCACCTCCCTTGATGGCCACCAAGTACCTCATGGGGACCTCCCACCACCTTCTGGGGACCTCCCGTCTCCCTTGGTGACCCCCAACCACCCCATGGCCACCTCCCATCACCTCATGGCCACCTCCCACCTCCCTTGACAGCCACCAAAGACCTCGTGGCCACCTCCAACCACCCCGTGGTCACCTCCCACCTCCCTTGACGGCCACCAAAGACCTCGTGGCCACCTCCAACCACCCCGTGGTCACCTCCCACCTCCCTTGGTGGCCACCAAAGACCTCGTGGCCACCTCCCATCACCCCGTGGCCACCTCCCAGCCCCCCTGGAGCCCCCGTGTCCCCTCCCCCAGGTGGTGGCCGACATGCGGGAGAAGCGCTACGTGCAGGAGGGCATCGGCAGCAGTTACCTCTTCCGGGTGGACCACGACACCATCATCGACGCCACCAAATGCGGCAACTTGGCCCGCTTCATCAACCACTGCTGCACGGTGAGCCCCGGGGTGTCCCCAAGGTCCCCAGGGTCCCACCAGGGTTGCCTCGGGGCCACCAAGGTTGACTTGAGGCCACCATAGTTGACATGAGACCACCGTGGTTGGAGGGAGGGCACCTCAAGGTGGCTTGAGGCCACCATGGGTTGGCTTGAGGCCACCGTGGGTTGACCCGAGGCCACCACCCTTGGTTTGAGGCCACCATGGTTGACGTGTGGCCACCGTAGTTGAGACGTGGCCACCACCGTTGTTGACGTGTGGCCACCAGGAGTTGACTTGAGGCCACCAGGGTTGGTTTGAGGCCACCATGGTTGGAGGGAGGGCACCTCAAGGTGGCTTGAGGCCACCGGGGTTGACTTGAGACCACCACCGTTGTTGACGTGTGGCCATCATGGTTGGCTTGTGGCCACCACGCTTGGTTTGAGGCCACCACGGTTGACGCGTGGCCACCACCGTTGTTGACGTGTGGCCATCGTGGTTGGCTTGCGGCCACCACCCTTGGTTTGAGGCCACCGTGGTTGGAGGGAGGGCACCTCAAGGTGGCTTGAGGCCACCGGGGTTGACTTGAGACCACCACCGTTGTTGACGTGTGGCCATCGTGGTTGGCTTGCGGCCACCATGCTTGGTTTGAGGCCACCACGGTTGACGCGTGGCCACCACCGTTGTTGACGTGTGGCCATCGTGGTTGGCTTGTGGCCACCACCCTTGGTTTGAGGCCACCATGGTTGACGTGTGGCCACCGTAGTTGAGACGTGGCCACCACCGTTGTTGACGTGTGGCCACCAGGAGTTGACTTGAGGCCACCAGGGTTGGTTTGAGGCCACCGTGGTTGGAGGGAGGGCACCTCAAGGTGGCTTGTGGCCACCACGCTTGGTTTGAGGCCACCATGGTTGACGTGTGGCCACCACTGTTGTTGACGTGTGGTTGGCGTGTGGCCACCACCCTTGGTTTGAGGCCACCGTGGTTGGAGGGAGGGCACCTCAAGGTGGCTTGAGGCCACCACGCTTGGTTTGAGGCCACCGGGGTTGACGGGTGGCCACCATGGTGGTTGTGAGACCACCCCAGTTGGTTCAAAACCACCGTGGTTGACCTGAGGCCACCACGCTTGGTTGGAGGCCGCCGTTTTTGAGATGAGGCCACCACGGTTGGTGTGAGAGCACCGTAGTTGGCTTCAAGCCCACCACGGTTGACTTGTGGCCACCTCGGCTGGCGAGTCACCCCGTGTCCCCCTCCTCTCCCCCCCCCCAGCCCAACTGCTACGCCAAGGTCATCACCATCGAGGCCCAGAAGAAGATCGTCATCTACTCCAAGCAGCCCATCGGGGTCAACGAGGAGATCACCTACGACTACAAGTTCCCCATCGAGGACACCAAGATCCCCTGTCTCTGCCGCACCGAGAGCTGCCGCGGCACCCTCAACTAGCCCCCGCCGGCGCCCCGCTAGCCACCGGGGCTGAGGGGGTGGTCTCCCCGGTGGGTCGGAGGCCACCGCGCTTGGTTTGAAGCCGCCGAGGGTTGACCTGCCCCCACCAAGGGTTGACCTGCGCGAGGCCACCACCGTGGTTGACTCGAGGCCGCCACCATTGTTGACGTGTGGCCACCAGGGTTGGTTTGAGGCTACCGGGGTTGACGTGAGGCCACCGTAGTTGAGACGTGGCCACCACCGTGGTTGACGTGAGGCCACCGTGGTTGACGTGTGGCCACCAGGGTTGACATGAGGCGACCAGGGTTGATGTGTGGCCACCACCCTTGTTGACGTGAGGCCACCCTGGTTGACCTGTGGCTACCGTACTTGATGTGTGGCCACCAGGGTTGACGTGAGGCCACCACCCTGGTTGACATGTGGCCACCAGGGTTGACGTGAGGCCACCACCCTTGTTGACGTGTGGCTACCATACTTGACGTGTGGCCGCCAGGGTTGAGATGTGGCCACCACCGTTGTTGACGTGAGGCCACCATGGTTGATATGCGGCTACCATACTCGATGTGTGGCCACCAGGGTTGGAGAGAGGGCACCTCAAGGTGGCTTGAGGCCACCGTTGTTGATGTGTGGCCACCAGGGTTGGTTTGAGGCCACCAGGGTTGACGTGAGGCCACCGTAGTTGAGACGTGGCCACCGCCGTTGTTGACGTGTGGCCACCAGGAGTTGACTTGAGGCCACCAAGGTTGACTTGAGGCCACCGTAGTTGAGACGTGGCCACCACCGTTGTTGACTTGAGGCCACCAGGGTTGGTTTGAGGCCACCAGGGTTGACTTGTGGCCACCGGGGTTGGGGGGAGGACACCTCAAGGCGGCTTGAGGCCACCGTGGTTGAGATGTGGCCACCACTGTTGTTGACGGGAGGCCGCCCTGGTTGACCTGTGGCTACCGTACTTGACGTGTGGCCACCAGGGTTGACCTGTGGCCACCGCCGTTGTTGACCTGTGGCCACCACCCTTGGCTTGAAGCCACCGCCGTTGACGCGTGGGGCCACCGTGGTTGACACGGCGGTGGCCGCCCTTGGCCTCGGGTTGCCGCCGTCGGCGCTGTGATGTCATCGGGGGGGGGGGCGCTGTGACGTCACCAGGGTCCCCCGTGACGTCGTCGTGGTCACCGTGACGTCACTAGGGCCCTCTATGATGTCACATGGGTCCCCCGTGACGTCACCAGGGGGTGCCGTGATGTCACCGCGTCCTCCGTGACGTCACCAGGGCCTTCTATGATGTCATCGTGGTCACCGTGATGTCACCGCGTCCTCTGTGACGTCACCAGGGTCCCCCATGATGTCACCAGGGTCCCCCATGACATCACCAGGGGTGCCATGATGTCACCAGGGTCGCCATGATGTCACCAGGGTCCCCCGTGACGTCACCAGGGTCGCCATGATGTCACCAGGGTCCCCCATGACGTCACCAGGGGGTGCCATGACGTCACCACGTCCTCCATGACGTCACCATGTCCTCCATGACATCACCAGGGTCCCCCATGATGTCACCAGGGGTGCCATGATGTCACCAGGGTCCCCCGTGATGTCACCAGGGCCCTCTATGACATCACCAGGGGTGCCATGACATCGCCACATCCTCTATGATGTCACCGCGTCCTCCGTGACGTCACCAGGGTCCCCCATGACGTCACCAGGGGTGCCATGACATCACCGCGTCTTCCGTGACATCACCGCGTCCGCCATGACGTCGCCACCCCCTCCTCCTCCTCCCCCCCCCCCCCCTGCCTAAGGCAGTGACATCACTGGAGGGGGGGGGGGGTGGAGCATCGTGACGTCACCGTGACGTCACACCCACCCCCCCCCGGAGGAGGCGCCTCGTCTTTTTGGCTGTTTCTTGTAGAAACTCGGGGGGGGGGGGGAGGGGGGGGGATGGGGATGATTTTGGGGGGGGGGGACACCCCGAGGGGGGGCGGGGGGGGTCCATCCCCCTCCCCCCCCACCCCCCCCCCCCGCTCTGTAAATACCCCCGGGGGGGGGTGTAAATACCCTGTAAATGCCCCCCCCCCCCCCCCCTTTTTTCTCTCTGTACATAATGTTGATATGGGGGTGCCCCCCCCCCCACCCCCCCAAACTTCTCCCCCTCCCCCCCCCCGCCGCCCCCCCCCCCCCCCTTTTTATAAATTGGCCACCGAGCTTTGAGAAACGGCGTCTGTGTCTGGGGGGGGGGAACCCCCACTTTGGGGGGTGGGGGGGGACACCCCAATATTGGGGGGGGCTCAGGGGATCTTGGATTGGGGGGGGGGGACACCCCAATATTGGGGGGGGGGCTGAAGGGATCTTGGATTGGGGGGGGACACCCCAATATTGGGGGGGGGTCTCAGGGGATCCTGGATTTGGGGGGGGACACCCCAATATTCTGGGGGGGGGGACCCCAATATGGGGGGGGCTCAGGGGATGCTGGATTGGGGGGGGACACCCCAATATTGGGGGGGGGGGCTGAAGGGATCTTGGATTGGGGGGAACCCCAATATTCCTTGGGGGGGACCCCAATATTGGGGGGGGGCTCAGGGGATCTTGGATTGGGGGGGGGACACCAATATTCTGGGGGGGGCTCAAGGGGATCTTGGATTTGGGGGACACCCCAATATTGGGGAGGGGGGGCTCAGGGGATGCTGGATTTGGGGGGACCCCAATATTCTTAGGGGACACCCCAATATTGGGGGGGGCTCAGGGGATCTTTGATGGGGGGGGGAACCCCGATATTCCTTGGGGGGGACCCTAATATTCTGGGGGGGGGTCAAGGGATCCTGGATTGGGGGGGGACACCCCAATATTGGGGGGGGGGGGTCAGGGGATGCTGGATTTTGGGGGGGGGACCCCAATATTGGGGGGGGGGGCTGAAGGGATCTTGGATTGGGGGGGACACCCCAATAGTGGGGGGGGGCTCAGGGGATGCTGGATTTGGGGGGGGACCCCAATATTCTGGGGGGGACCCCAATATTGGGGGGGGGCTCAGGGGATCCTGGATTGAGGGGGGGACACCCCAATATTGGGGGGGGGGCTCAGGGGATCTTGGATTGGGGGGGGACACCCCAATATTGGGGGGGGGGGGGCTCAGGGGATCTTGGATTGGGGGGGGGGCTGAAGGGATCCTGGATTGGGGGGGACACCCCAATATTCCTTGGGGGGGACCCCAATATTGGGGGGGGGCTCAGGGGATCTTGGATTGAGGGGGGACACCTCAATATTCTTGGGGGGGCTCAGGGGATGCTGGATTGGGGGGGGACACCCCAATATTGGGGGGGGGGCTCAGGGGATCCTGGATTTGGGGGGGACACCCCAATATTCAGGGGAGGTCCCAATCGTCCAGGAGTTGGGGGGGGGGGGGGATTAAAGGGGGGGGGGGGGGGACCCCAAGATGGGAGGGGGCGCCCTAGGGGGTTCGGAGGGGGGGTGGGGGCAGGGTTTTGGGGGGGACCCGGGGTTTTGGGGGGGGGGTCCAGGGGGGGCCCAAGGGTTTGGGGGGGGGGTCCTGGATTTCGGGGGGGGGGTGGGGGGGGCAGGGTTTTGGGTTGTCCATTGGGGGGGGGGGGGGGGGGGATTGGGGGGGAGGGCCAGGAGTTCGGGGGGGCCCCAGGGGTTTTGGGGGGGGTCCGGGAGGGGGGACAGGGGGTTTGGGGGGGGGGGGGGGCACCCATTGGTCCGTACGGGCCCCACATTCCCCCCCTCCCCCCCCACTTCCCCGTTTCCCGTCACGTTGACCCCTCCCCCTCCTCTTTACGTCACCGTTTCCCCTCCCCCCCCCCCCCCCCAAACCCCTCCCCTCCCCCCGCCCCCGGGGTCCCCTCGGTCGATGGCCTTGGACCCCCCCCCCCAACCCCACCCCCCCCCCCAAAACACACACACACAACCACACACAAGGCATCCGGGCCCCTCCCCCCCCACCCCCGCCCCTC
>NW_027415147.1:0-2500 GCF_964106895.1 Numenius arquata
GAGGAAGTGCGCCCGGCCAGGGCCGGCCGCCGGCCGGGCGGCGGTCCCCGCGCCGGCCCGCCCCCCCCGGCCCGCCCCGCCGGACCGCGGGGGCCCGGGGGGCGGAGGGGAGGCGGAGGCGGGGATCCGCCGGGCCCGCGCCGGCCGGCCGCGACTCGCCGGGTTGAATCCTCCGCGCGGACTGCGCGGGCCCCACCCGTTTACCTCTTAACGGTTTCACGCCCTCTTGAACTCTCTCTTCAAAGTTCTTTTCAACTTTCCCTTACGGTACTTGTTGGCTATCGGTCTCGTGCCCGTATTTAGCCTTAGATGGAGTTTACCACCCGCTTTGGGCTGCATTCCCAAGCAACCCGACTCCGAGAAGCCCCGGGCCCGGCGCGCCGGGGGGGCCGCTACCGGCCTCACACCGTCCGCGGGCTGCGGCCTCGATCACAAGGACTTGGGTCCCCCGAGAGCGCCGCCGGGGAGAGGGGCTTCTGTACGCCACATTTCCCGCGCCCCACCGCGGGGCGGGGATTCGGCGCTGGGCTCTTCCCTCTTCACTCGCCGTTACTGAGGGAATCCTCGTTAGTTTCTTTTCCTCCGCTGACTAATATGCTTAAATTCAGCGGGTCGCCACGTCTGATCTGAGGTCGCAAACGCAACACGCGCGCCCGGGCGGCGCGCGACGGCGGCCGGAAAGACCGGCCGCGCAGCCCCCCAGCCCGGAGACGGCCCGACGCGCGTCGGCGACCCGCACGCGCCCGGAGACGGCTCGCCGGGGACCGCGCCGGACGGCGCCCCGCGGGGGTTTGCGCCGACGGGGGGGGGCGCCGCGCGGAAAGCGGAGGAGGCGGGGGGCGCCCGCGCCCGCCCGCGGCGAAACGGCGACCGCGCGCGCGGCCGCCCACCTCGCCGCCGGCGACGGGACGCCCTCCCCTGCCGCTTCGCCGCACCCCTCCCCGCGGCCCCCGCGCGGCTGCCCGGCCGGGGCGCGGCGGGTCGTCGGGAACGGAAAGGAGAAGAGCGGGGGGAGGGACGCGGGGAGGACCCCCGTCCCCGTCCCCGGCACGCGCGCGCCCGCGCGGCAGCACGGCACGGTACCGCCGCCGGTACCCACCCGCAGACAGCCGCCCGCGCGCGGCGGGGCCGGGGGCGAGGCCCGCGCCTCCCCCCGACCTCTCTTCTCTCCCCGCCGCCGACACCCCGGCGAGACGAGCTCCGCCCAGCGGGCGCTCCGGGAGCGGGGAGCTTCGGAGCGCTCCCCGAGTCTCCATTTAGGGGGACGAAGGCCCGCACGCGGGGCCTGCGAGGCGCCCCAGCCGCGCCGCAGCGGCGCGCCGCGCCCCGCCGACCCGACCCGCCCCCCCCCGACGCCGCAAGGGCGAAGAAGGGGGGGCGGCGGCGACGGCGGCAGCGGCGGCGGCCGAGCCGGCGATTGATCGTCACGCGACGCTCAGACAGGCGTAGCCCCGGGAGGAACCCGGGGCCGCAAGTGCGTTCGAAGTGTCGATGATCAATGTGTCCTGCAATTCACATTAATTCTCGCAGCTAGCTGCGTTCTTCATCGACGCACGAGCCGAGTGATCCACCGCTAAGAGTTGTCTGCTTTTCGGCACCGCCCCGCGCGCGCGGGAGGGCCGGGACCGCTCCGCGGGAGCGGCCCCTCCGGACAGCGGCGGCCCGCCGGCCCGCCCGCCCGCCGGCCCGCCCCCTCCGCAGGGGACGCGACGCGGCGCGGCGGGGCGAGAACGACGGGGCCGCCTCGCCTCGACTGACCGTACCGACACACGACGAGGAGAAAAAAAAAAAAGCCCCGAGCGGCGAGGGCGCCGGGAGCCCGCGCTCCCGGCCCAAACCGGCGGAGACGAGCGCCTCGCTCGCTTCGGGGGGCGGCCCAGGCGCCCGGGCTCGGCCCGGCCTCCGCGCGGAGGCCCACGACGCCCCCGGCCGCGCCGCCTGCCCGCCTCTCCTCGGGGACGCGGGACGCCCCGCCGGCCCCCCCGCGCGCGACGGCTCCGCCGCGCCGCGACGTCCTTCTCCCCTCTCCCGCGGCTCCGGCCCGCCCCGCCGGCGCCCGGCCGCGGCCTCCGCCGCCGCGCCGGAGGCGGCCACCGCCGGAGCCCGAGCCGGCGACGCGCCGCCCGCGGCCGCGCCGGACGGCGGCCCGCCGCCGCCTCGCGGCGGCCGCCCGCCCGGAACCGCCGCCGCCGCCGCTCCTCGCCGCCTTCCGCGGGCGCGCGCCGCGCGGAAAGCGGACGGCGCTGAGGCGGGGGCGACGCCCGCTCTCCCCGTTTCCACGCGGAGACCGGGAGCGGGACGCCTCCGCCCGCCCGCCCGCTCGCCCGGCGCCGCCGGGAAGGGCGGCGGGGGAAGGGCGGCGGACGGGGCCCGGGCCGGGACGGCCGCGCCTGGCGGCGGGCGCCCTCCGGCCGGCCGGCAGGCCGAGCGGCGACGCCGCCGCTCGGCACGGGGTGCCGCCTTCGCCGGCGCTCGGCGGCGGCAGACCGCCGCCGGAGCG
>NW_027415147.1:7500-15725 GCF_964106895.1 Numenius arquata
CCGGGGGGCGGACGGCAAGACGCGGGGCCCTGCGTGCGAGCGAGAAGGCAACGTCCGCGAGAGGTGCTCCGACGGCCTGAACACCGGCAGAACCGGCCCGCCGCGGAGCCTCTCCGACGCGCCCGGGGTGAACGCCTCAGCGGGCGCTGCCTGCGGGTCTGGATCAGTGAAACGAGCGGGGGGTGCCGCCACCCCCCCGGCTCCGCACGATTCCCTTCAGCGACAGCGACAGGACCGACCGGGGCGAAGCCGCGGCAGGCTTGACTCCCCCGGTCGCCTTTCAGCGTTCCAGAGTGCCGGACGACCGCCGCCGGCCGCCGGTCTTGCCCCTCCCCGCGGGCAGTCGCTTACCCCGGGGAAGGAGAGCAAAGGGTACAGAGAAAAAAACAGCGGAAACGGAAAAAAAACCGGTAAAAGCAAAACTCGGACACCGAAAAAAAGCTGCGAGAGCCCTGCGGACCCTCGCTCCGAGCCCTCCGGGAACGAGGGAAGCCAGGGCGGGCCAGACTCCACGGGCCCCCCCACGTACGGCCCGTGCCGGAGGAAAGGGCGAGGCGACGCCGCCTCGCCCGCCGACACCCTCCTCACCGGCACCTCGGGGAACGGAAGAACGAACCGCCGCCGGCTCGGGAACCCTCCGCTCTCTGCCCTCCCGCCGCGGCGGGCTCCGGCTTAGGGCCGGAGGGAAAAAGGACGAGGCGACGCCGCCTCGCCCGCCGGCAACCCTCTCTCCTTCCTCGGCGGCACCCCTGCTCCGGGACGGAGGAACGAGCCGACGCCGGCTCGGGAACCCTCCGCCCGCCGCCCCCCCCGGGCTGGCCGGCCACCGGCACCGGCCACCCGCGCTCTCCCCCGCGCCGCGGCGGGCTCCGGCTTAGGGCCGGAGGGAAAAAGGACGAGGCGACGCCGCCTCGCCCGCCGGCAACCCTCTCTCCTTCCTCGGCGGCACCCCTGCTCCGGGACGGAGGAACGAGCCGACGCCGGCTCGGGAACCCTCCGCCCGCCGCCCCCCCCGGGCTGGCCGGCCACCGGCACCGGCCACCCGCGCTCTCCCCCGCGCCGCGGCGGGCTCCGGCTTAGGGCCGGAGGGAAAAAGGACGAGGCGACGCCGCCTCGCCCGCCGGCAACCCTCTCTCCTTCCTCGGCGGCACCCCTGCTCCGGGACGGAGGAACGAGCCGACGCCGGCTCGGGAACCCTCCGCCCGCCGCCCCCCCCGGGCTGGCCGGCCACCGGCACCGGCCACCCGCGCTCTCCCCCGCGCCGCGGCGGGCTCCGGCTTAGGGCCGGAGGGAAAAAGGACGAGGCGACGCCGCCTCGCCCGCCGGCAACCCTCTCTCCTTCCTCGGCGGCACCCCTGCTCCGGGACGGAGGAACGAGCCGACGCCGGCTCGGGAACCCTCCGCCCGCCGCCCCCCCCGGGCTGGCCGGCCACCGGCACCGGCCACCCGCGCTCTCCCCCGCGCCGCGGCGGGCTCCGGCTTAGGGCCGGAGGGAAAAAGGACGAGGCGACGCCGCCTCGCCCGCCGGCAACCCTCTCTCCTTCCTCGGCGGCACCCCTGCTCCGGGACGGAGGAACGAGCCGACGCCGGCTCGGGAACCCTCCGCCCGCCGCCCCCCCCGGGCTGGCCGGCCACCGGCACCGGCCACCCGCGCTCTCCCCCGCGCCGCGGCGGGCTCCGGCTTAGGGCCGGAGGGAAAAAGGACGAGGCGACGCCGCCTCGCCCGCCGGCAACCCTCTCTCCTCCTCGGCGGCACCCCTGCTCCGGGACGGAGGAACGAGCCGACGCCGGCTCGGGAACCCTCCGCCCGCCGCCCCCCCCCGGGCTGGCCGGCCACCGGCACCGGCCACCCGCGCTCTCCCCCGCGCCGCGGCGGGCTCCGGCTTAGGGCCGGAGGGAAAAAGGACGAGGCGACGCCGCCTCGCCCGCCGGCAACCCTCTCTCCTCCTCGGCGGCACCCCTGCTCCGGGACGGAGGAACGAGCCGACGCCGGCTCGGGAACCCTCCGCCCGCCGCCCCCCCCGGGCTGGCCGGCCACCGGCACCGGCCACCCGCGCTCTCTCCCCCGCGCCGCGGCGGGCTCCGGCTTAGGGCCGGAGGGAAAAAGGACGAGGCGACGCCGCCTCGCCCGCCGGCAACCCTCTCTCCTCCTCGGCGGCACCCCTGCTCCGGGACGGAGGAACGAGCCGACGCCGGCTCGGGAACCCTCCGCCCGCCGCCCCCCCCGGGCTGGCCGGCCACCGGCACCGGCCACCCGCGCTCTCCCCCGCGCCGCGGCGGGCTCCGGCTTAGGGCCGGAGGGAAAAAGGACGAGGCGACGCCGCCTCGCCCGCCGGCAACCCTCTCTCCTCCTCGGCGGCACCCCTGCTCCGGGACGGAGGAACGAGCCGACGCCGGCTCGGGAACCCTCCGCCCGCCGCCCCCCCCGGGCTGGCCGGCCACCGGCACCGGCCACCCGCGCTCTCCCCCGCGCCGCGGCGGGCTCCGGCTTAGGGCCGGAGGGAAAAAGGACGAGGCGACGCCGCCTCGCCCGCCGGCAACCCTCTCTCCTCCTCGGCGGCACCCCTGCTCCGGGACGGAGGAACGAGCCGACGCCGGCTCGGGAACCCTCCGCCCGCCGCCCCCCCCGGGCCGGCCGGCCACCGGCACCGGCCACCCGCGCTCTCCCCCGCGCCGCGGCGGGCTCCGGCTTAGGGCCGGAGGGAAAAAGGACGAGGCGACGCCGCCTCGCCCGCCGGCAACCCTCTCTCCTCCTCGGCGGCACCCCTGCTCCGGGACGGAGGAACGAGCCGACGCCGGCTCGGGAACCCTCCGCCCGCCGCCCCCCCCGGGCCGGCCGGCCACCGGCACCGGCCACCCGCGCTCTCCCCCGCGCCGCGGCGGGCTCCGGCTTAGGGCCGGAGGGAAAAAGGACGAGGCGACGCCGCCTCGCCCGCCGGCAACCCTCTCTCCTCCTCGGCGGCACCCCTGCTCCGGGACGGAGGAACGAGCCGACGCCGGCTCGGGAACCCTCCGCCCGCCGCCCCCCCCGGGCCGGCCGGCCACCGGCACCGGCCACCCGCGCTCTCCCCCGCGCCGCGGCGGGCTCCGGCTTAGGGCCGGAGGGAAAAAGGACGAGGCGACGCCGCCTCGCCCGCCGGCAACCCTCTCTCCTCCTCGGCGGCACCCCTGCTCCGGGACGGAGGAACGAGCCGACGCCGGCTCGGGAACCCTCCGCCCGCCGCCCCCCCCCGGGCTGGCCGGCCACCGGCACCGGCCACCCGCGCTCTCCCCCGCGCCGCGGCGGGCTCCAGCTTAGGGCCGGAGAAAAAGGGTGAGGCGCCGCTCTCCTCACCCAGCCCATCATCGGGGGCCCTCCGGAGCCGAGGAAAGCCGCGGCAGGCTCTCCACTCCCCGGCCGAATCCTGCGGCACATGCCGCCAGGATTCCCTGTCCTCATCGGGTCCCCCTCCGGGACCGGGGAAGGTGCCCCGTCTTCCCCGGCCGTACGCGTTCGAGTGCCGGCCACTGCCAACTGCCGGTCTTTGTCCTTCCCTCCCCCGCGGGATCCAGCGCTCCACTTCGCCGGGAGACCCGCGGGCGCCACCTCCGCCTCGCTAGCTCCCCTCCGGAGCCTAGCTGCTATGCCGTTCCCCTAATATGGAGATACGGTTCATCGCTCCCGGACAGCGGCAAGAACGTAGGCTCTGCCCACCGGGGAGGAGCGCCAACCACGCCGACTTTTACGATGACGTAACTGGAGGCAGCGTAAAACAGCGACCCCTTCGGCTGCTGGAAGTAGCGCTGGGGACAAAAGGTCTACCCGCCACCCCGGAACAGCGCCTAAGTCCCGCCGGAGCGAGGTAGACCTGGCGACCGGCTGCCGAGGCGGGTCAAGCGGACAGCCCTGCCGGTCCCGGAGGCGGGTAGACCTGGACGCCCGGACCGGAGGCGGGTAGACCAGCGCGCCCAAGTGCCGCCGGAGCGAGGTAGACCTGGCGACCGGCTGCCGAGGCGGGTCAAGCGGACAGCCCTGCCGGTCCCGGAGGCGGGTAGACCTGGACGCCCGGACCGGAGGCGGGTAGACCTGGACGCCCAAGTGCCGCCGGAGCGAGGTAGACCTGGCGACCGGCTGCCGAGGCGGGTCAAGCGGACAGCCCTGCCGGTCCCGGAGGCGGGTAGACCTGGACGCCCGGACCGGAGGCGGGTAGACCTGGACGCCCAAGTGCCGCCGGAGCGAGGTAGACCTGGCGACCGGCTGCCGAGGCGGGTCAAGCGGACAGCCCTGCCGGTCCCGGAGGCGGGTAGACCTGGACGCCCGGACCGGAGGAGGGTAGACCAGCGCGCCCAAGTGCCGCCGGAGCGAGGTAGACCTGGCGACCGGCTGCCGAGGCGGGTCAAGCGGACAGCCCTGCCGGTCCCGGAGGCGGGTAGACCTGGACGCCCGGACCGGAGGAGGGTAGACCAGCGCGCCCAAGTGCCGCCGGAGCGAGGTAGACCTGGCGACCGGCTGCCGAGGCGGGTCAAGCGGACAGCCCTGCCGGTCCCGGAGGCGGGTAGACCTGGACGCCCGGACCGGAGGCGGGTAGACCTGGACGCCCAAGTGCCGCCGGAGCGAGGTAGACCTGGCGACCGGCTGCCGAGGCGGGTCAAGCGGACAGCCCTGCCGGTCCCGGAGGCGGGTAGACCTGGCAGCCCGGACCGGAGGCGGGTAGACCTGGACGCCCGGACCGGTCCCGGAGGTGGGTAGACCTGGCAGCCGGCTGCCGAGGCGGGTAGACCTGGCAGCCCGGACCGGTCCCGGAGGCGGGTAGACCTGGCAGCCCCGACCGGAGGCGGGTAGACCTGGCATCCCCGACCGGAGGCGGGTAGACCTGGCAGCCCGGACCGGAGCAGGGTAGACCTGGCCGACCGGTCCCGGAGGCGGGTAGACCTGGCAGCCGGCTGCCGAGGCGGGTAGACCTGGCAGTCCGGACCGGAGGCGGGTAGACCTGGCAGCCGGCTGCCGAGGCGGGTAGACCTGGCAGCCCGGACCGGAGGCGGGTAGACTTGGCAGCCCGGACCGGTCCCGGAGGCGGGTAGACCTGGCAGCCGGCTGCCGAGGCGGGTAGACCTGGCACCCCGGACCGGAGGCGGGTAGACCTGGACGCCCGGACCGGAGGCGGGTAGACCTGGCCGACCGGTCCCGGAGGTGGGTAGACCTGGCAGCCCGGACCGGAGGCGGGTAGACCTGGACGCCCGGACCGGAGCAGGGTAGACCTGGCCGACCGGTCCCGGAGGCGGGTAGACCTGGCAGCCGGCTGCCGAGGCGGGTAGACCTGGCAGCCCGGACCGGTCCCGGAGGCGGGTAGACCTGGCAGCCCGGACCGGTCCCGGAGGCGGGTAGACCTGGCAGCCCGGACCGGAGGCGGGTAGACCTGGACGCCCGGACCGGTCCCGGAGGTGGGTAGACCTGGCAGCCGGCTGCCGAGGCGGGTAGACCTGGCAGCCCGGACCGGTCCCGGAGGCGGGTAGACCTGGCAGCCCGGACCGGTCCCGGAGGTGGGTAGACCTGGCAGCCGGCTGCCGAGGCGGGTAGACCTGGACGCCCGGACCGGTCCCGGAGGTGAGTAGACCTGGCAGCCGGCTGCCGAGGCGGGTAGACCCACCCGGACCGGGACGGCGGGCTGCCGTATCCCGGTTCTCCCAGGGTGGAAGGATTACGGGGGGGGCGGGTGGGGGGGGGATTATTTATACCGTGTGGGTTTTTTTTTTCCTTAACTATCGTTCTCGCCCTCGTCCCCCGATTTAAAGAGTCAAGCGTTTCCGGTACTGGGTACGCCCTGATGGGGATACAGCAGACCGAGCTGGGGGGGGGGGATGTTCGATTTTTTTTTTTTTTGGCTCTTTAATTTTCTCCCCCCTTCGCCTATTTCAAGATTCGGGCGTCTCTAATACAGGGGCAACCCTCACCCGGATCTCCCGGAGCGGCGGGGAGAGGGGGGAAGAGGAGGGGCGCGGAACAGTTGTGATTTTTTTTTTTTTTAATAGTCGTTATTGTTGCTCTTATTACTATTACTGTTACGGTCGGTTTATTGCTCCTTATGATGATGAATTACCAGTTGTTAAATAATAATCTGTTTATTTTCCCCGACGCCGCTGCTGGCGGCAAGTCTGCCTGAGCAGACTCTGGACGCCTATTTCGCTCCCCGGCCGCCGGGATCGGCGAGAGCCGGCGGCCCCCGCCGCGAGCCGCCCGGCGCCCCGCCGCGACGCGAGCTCGCCGGCCGCCGGCGGACTCGGCGACCGGCGGCCCCGATCCGGCGGCGGGTGCCGGCGCCGCCGGGCGCTCGCCGGCTTTCGCCTCTCGCGGTGGGCTTTTCCGTTCCGCTCGGTTTTGGCTCGGGGGGCTGCGAGGGGGGGCGTGGGGGGGCTGAGGGCGTTGGGGGGGCTGCGCGTGTGGGCTGCGCGCGGTGGGGCGGGGGTGCCGGGGCGGGTGCTTTTCCCCCGCCGCTTTGCCTCCCCGGCCGCCGGGGTCGGCGAGAGCCGGCGGCCCCCGCCGCGAGCCGCCCGGCGCCCCGCCGCGACGCGAGCTCGCCGGCCGCCGGCGGACTCGGGGACCGGCGGCCCCGATCCGGCGGCGGGTGCCGGCGCCGCCGGGCGCTCGCCGGCTTTCGCCTCTCGCGGTGGGCTTTTCCGTTCCGCTCGGTTTTGGCTCGGGGGGCTGCGAGGGGGGGCGTGGGGGGGCTGAGGGCGTTGGGGGGGCTGCGCGTGTGGGCGCGCGCGGTGGGGCGGGGGTGCCGGGGCGGGTGCTTTTCCCCCCGCCGCTTTGCCTCCCCGGCCGCCGGGGTCGGCGAGAGCCGGCGGCCCCCGCCGCGAGCCGCCCGGCGCCCCGCCGCGACGCGAGCTCGCCGGCCGCCGGCGGACTCGGGGACCGGCGGCCCCGATCCGGCGGCGGGTGCCGGCGCCGCCGGGCGCTCGCCGGCTTTCGCCTCTCGCGGTGGGCTTTTCCGTTCCGCTCGGTTTTGGCTCGGGGGGCTGCGAGGGGGGGCGTGGGGGGGCTGAGGGCGTTGGGGGGGCTGCGCGTGTGGGCGCGCGCGGTGGGGCGGGGGTGCCGGGGCGGGTGCTTTTCCCCCGCCGCTTTGCCTCCCCGGCCGCCGGGGTCGGCGAGAGCCGGCGGCCCCCGCCGCGAGCCGCCCGGCGCCCCGCCGCGACGCGAGCTCGCCGGCCGCCGGCGGACTCGGGGACCGGCGGCCCCGATCCGGCGGCGGGTGCCGGCGCCGCCGGGCGCTCGCCGGCTTTCGCCTCTCGCGGTGGGCTTTTCCGTTCCGCTCGGTTTTGGCTCGGGGGGCTGCGAGGGGGGGCGTGGGGGGGCTGAGGGCGTTGGGGGGGCTGCGCGTGTGGGCGCGCGCGGTGGGGCGGGGGTGCCGGGGCGGGTGCTTTTCCCCCCGCCGCTTTGCCTCCCCGGCCGCCGGGGTCGGCGAGAGCCGGCGGCCCCCGCCGCGAGCCGCCCGGCGCCCCGCCGCGACGCGAGCTCGCCGGCCGCCGGCGGACTCGGGGACCGGCGGCCCCGATCCGGCGGCGGGTGCCGGCGCCGCCGGGCGCTCGCCGGCTTTCGCCTCTCGCGGTGGGCTTTTCCGTTCCGCTCGGTTTTGGCTCGGGGGGCTGCGAGGGGGGGCGTGGGGGGGCTGAGGGCGTTGGGGGGGCTGCGCGTGTGGGCGCGCGCGGTGGGGCGGGGGTGCCGGGGCGGGTGCTTTTCCCCCCGCCGCTTTGCCTCCCCGGCCGCCGGGGTCGGCGAGAGCCGGCGGCCCCCGCCGCGAGCCGCCCGGCGCCCCGCCGCGACGCGAGCTCGCCGGCCGCCGGCGGACTCGGGGACCGGCGGCCCCGATCCGGCGGCGGGTGCCGGCGCCGCCGGGCGCTCGCCGGCTTTCGCCTCTCGCGGTGGGCTTTTCCGTTCCGCTCGGTTTTGGCTCGGGGGGCTGCGGGCGGGGGGGAGAGGGGGGCTGTGTGAGGTCTTTGCGGGGGGGGAGGGGGTTGTGGGTGTACGCGCGGCGGGATGGGGGAGATTTTCCCCCTCGCCGTCATTTTCCCCCTTCTCCCCTTCCCCCCCTCCGCGGAGCAGCGGGGCGGGGGAGCGGGGGGTGGGCCCGCAGCTGCGCGCCCTGCGCATGCGCGCGTGTCCCCCCCACCCCCCGCCCGCGGTTGAAAGGCGGGGGTTCCCGCCGCGCTAACGGTCGCGGGCTCATTGGCGCCAAAGGCAGGGAAGG